>NC_091302.1:54175457-54200457 GCF_038502225.1 Cherax quadricarinatus | reverse complement strand
TCCCTCCCACTTGTTTCACCCTACCACTTGTTTCTCTCTCCATCCCACTTGTCTATCCCTCCCACTTGTCTCTCTCCCTCCCACTTGTTTCTCCCTCCCGCTTGTTTCTCTCTCCCTCCCTCCCACTTGTTTCTCCCTCCCACTTGTTTCTCTCTCCCTCCCACTTGTCTCCCTCCCTCCCACTTGTTTCTCTCTCCCTCCCACTTGTCTCCCTCCCTCCCACTTGTTTCTCTCTCTCCCTCCCACTTCTTTCTCTCTCCCTCCCACTTCTTTCTCTCTCCCTCCCACTTCTTTCTCCCTCCCTCCCACTTGTCTCTCTCTCCCTCCCACTTGTCTCTCCCTCTCACTTGTCTCTCACCCTCCCACTTCTTTCTCACCCTCCCACTTATCTCTCTCACCCTCCCACTTGTCTCTCCCTCCCTCTTGTCTCTCTCTCCCTCCCACTTGTCTTTCCCTTCCTCCCACTTATTCTCCCTAACCTCCCACTTGTCTCTCCCTTCCTCCCACTTGTCTCTCCCTCCCTCCCACTTGTCTCTCTCTCCCTCCCACTTCTCTCCCTCCCACTTGTCTTACTCCCTCCCTCGTCTCTCTCCCCCTCCCACTTATCTCTCTCTCCCTCCCACTTGTCTCTCCCTCGCTCCCACTTGTCTCTCCCTCCCTCCCACTTTCTCCCTCTCTCCCACTTGTCTCTCCCTCCCTCCCACTTGTCTCTCCCTCCCACTTGTCTCTCTCCCTCCCACTTGTCTCTCTCTCCCTCCAACTTGTTTCTCCCTCCCTCCCACTTGTTTCTCCCACCCACTTGTTTCTCTCTCTCCCTCCCACTTCTTTCTCTCTCCCTCCCAGTTGTTTCTCTCTCTCCCTCCCACTTCTTTCTCTCTCCCTCCCACTTCTTTCTCCCTCCCTCCCACTTGTCTCTCTCTCCCTCCCATTTGTCTATCCCTCCCACTTGTCTGTCACTCCCACTTGTCTCTCACCCTTCCACTTCTCTCTCACCTTCCCACTTGTATCTCTCTCCCTCCCACTTGTCTCTCTCTTCCTCCCACTTGTCTCTATCCCTCCCACTTCTCTCTCTCACCCTCCCACTTGTCTCTCCCTCCATTCCACTTGTCTTTCTCCGTCCCTCCCATTTGTCTCTCCCTCCCACTTGTCTCTCTCTCCCTCCCACTTGTCTCTCTCTCCCTCTCACTTGTCTCTCCCTTCCTGCCACCTGTCTCTCCCTCCCACTTGTCTCTCTCCCTCCCACTTGTCTCTCCCTCCCTCCCACATGCCTCTCCCTCCCTCCCACTTGTCTCTCCCTCCCTCCCACTTGTCTTCCTCCCTCCCACTTGTCTCCCTCTCCCTCGTCTCTCTCTCCCTCCCACTTGTCTCTCTCCCCCTCCCACTTATCTCTCCCTCCCACTTGTCTCTCCCTCCCTCCCACTTGTCTCTCTCTCTCCCTCCCTCCCACTTGTCTCTCTCTCCCTCCCACTTGTCTCTCTCTCCCTCCCTCTCACTTGCCTCTCCCTCCCTCTCACTTGTCTCTCCCTCCCTCCCACTTGTCTTCCTCCCTCCCACTTGTCTCCCTCTCCCTCGTCTCTCTCCCTCCCACTTGTCTCTCTCCCCCTCCCACTTATCTCTCCCTCCCACTTGTCTCTCTCTCCCTCCCACATGGCTCTCTCACCTTCCCACCTGTCTCTCGCTCCCTCCCACTTGCCCCTCTCTCCGTCCCTCCCACATGTCTCTCTCTCCCTCCCACTTGTCTCTCCCTCGCTCCCACTTGTCTCTCCCTCCCTCCCACTTGTCTCTCCCTCCCTCCCACCTGTCTCCCTCCCCCTCGTCTCTCTTTCCCTCCCACTTGTCTCTCTCCCCCTCTCACTTGTCTCTCCCTCCCACTTGTCTCTTTCCATCCCACATGTCTCTCTCACCCTCCCACTTCTCTCCCTCCCTCCCATTTGTCTCTCTCTCCCTCCCTCCCACGTCTCTCTCTCCCTCCCACATGGCTCTCTCACCTTCCCACCTGTCTCTCCCTCGCTCCCACTTGTCTCTCCCTTCCTCCCACTTGTCTCTCCCTCCCTCCCACTTGTCTCTCCCTCGCTCCCACTTGCCTCTCTCTCCCAATCACTTTCCTCTCCCTCCTCCCTTCCCGCACACTGGCCTCTCCCTCCCACTTGTCTCTCCCTCCCTCCCACTCACAATCAGCCTCTTAATACCTTAATATTTTCTATTTACCATCACTTCCCTTATAAATATTATTTTTTGACTTCCTGCCAATCTTCTCCCTGGTTCTCCTTGTCTTCAATCTTCTCCCTGGTTCTCCTTGTCTTCAATCTTCTCCCTGGTTCTCCTTGTCTTCAATCTTCTCCCTGGTTCTCCTTGTCTTCAATCTTCTCCCTGGTTCTCCTTGTCTTCAATCTTCTCCCTGGTTCTCCTTGTATTCAATCTTCTCCCTGGTTCTCCTTGTCTTCAATCTTCTCCCGGGTTCTGGTTCTCCTTGTCTTCAATCTTCTCCCTGGTTCTCCTTGTCTTCAATCTTCTCCCTGGTTCTCCTTGTCTCTTCTCCCTGGTTCTCCTTGCCATCAATCTTCTCCCTGGTTCTCCTTGCCATCAATCTTCTCCCTGGTTCTCCTTGTCTTCAATCTTCTCCCTGGTTCTCCTTGTCTTCAATCTTCTCCCTGGTTTTCCTTGCCATCAATCTTCTCCCTAGTTCTCCTTGCCATCAATCTTCTCCCTGGTTCTCCTTGCCATCAATCTTCTCCCTGGTTCTCCTTGCCATCAATCTTCTCCCTGGTTCTCCTTCCCATCAATCTTTTCCCTGGTTCTCCTTGCCATCAATCTTCTCCCTGGTTCTCCTTGCCATCAATCTTCTCCCTGGTTCTCCTTGTCTTCAATCTTCTCCCTGGTTCTCCTTGCCATCAATCTTCCCCCTAGTTCTCCTTGCCATCAATCTTCTCCCTGGTTCTCCTTGCCATCAATCTTCTCCCTGGTTCTCCTTGTCTTCAATCTTCTCCCTGGTTCTCCTTGCCATCAATCTTCTCCCTGGTTCTCCTTGCCATCAATCTTCTCCCTGGTTCTCCTTGCCATCAATCTTCTCCCTGGTTCTCCTTGCCATCAATCTTCTCCCTGCTTCTCCTTGCCATCAATCTTCTCCCTGCTTCTCCTTGCCATCAATCTTCTCCCTGCTTCTCCTTGCCATCAATCTTCTCCCTGGTTCTCCTTGCCATCAATCTTCTCCCTGGTTCTCCTTGCCATCAATCTTCTCCCTGGTTCTCCTTGCCATCAATCTTCTCCCTGGTTCTCCTTGCCATCAATCTTCTCCCTGGTTCTCCTTGCCATCAATCTTCTCCCTGCTTCTCCTTGCCATCAATCTTCTCCCTGGTTCTCCTTGCCATCAATCTTCTCCCTGGTTCTCCTTGCCATCAATCTTCTCCCTGCTTCTCCTTGCCATCAATCTTCTCCCTGGTTCTCCTTGCCATCAATCTTCTCCCTGCTTCTCCTTGCCATCAATCTTCTCCCTGGTTCTCCTTGCCATCAATCTTCTCCCTGGTTCTCCTTGCCATCAATCTTCTCCCTGGTCCTCCTTGCCATCAATCTTCTCCCTGATTCTCCTTGCCATCAATCTTCTCCCTGGTTCTCCTTGCCATCAATCTTCTCCCTGGTTCTCCTTGCCATCAATCTTCTCCCTGGTTCTCCTTGTCTTCAATCTTCTCCTTGCCATCAATCTTCTCCCTGGTTCTCCTTGTCTTCAATCTTCTCCCTGGTTCTCCTTGCCATCAATCTTCTCCCTGGTTCTCCTTGCCATCAATCTTCTCCCTGGTTCTCCTTGCCATCAATCTTCTCCCTGGTTCTCCTTGCCATCAATCTTCTCCCTGGTTCTCCTTGCCATCAATCTTCTCCCTGCTTCTCCTTGCCATCAATCTTCTCCCTGGTTCTCCTTGCCATCAATCTTCTCCCTGGTTCTCCTTGCCATCAATCTTCTCCCTGGTTCTCCTTGCCATCAATCTTCTCCCTGGTTCTCCTTGCCATCAATCTTCTCCCTGGTTCTCCTTGCCATCAATCTTCTCCCTGGTTCTCCTTGCCATCAATCTTCTCCCTGCTTCTCCTTGCCATCAATCTTCTCCCTGGTTCTCCTTGCCATCAATCTTCTCCCTGGTTCTCCTTGCCATCAATCTTCTCCCTGGTTCTCCTTGCCATCAATCTTCTCCCTGGTTCTCCTTGCCATCAATCTTCTCCCTGGTTCTCCTTGCCATCAATCTTCTCCCTGCTTCTCCTTGCCATCAATCTTCTCCCTGCTTCTCCTTGCCATCTATCTTCTCCCTGCTTCTCCTTGCCATCAATCTTCTCCGTGGTTCTCCTTGCCATCAATCTTCTCCCTGGTTCTCCTTGCCATCAATCTTCTCCCTGGTTCTCCTTGCCATCAATCTTCTCCCTGGTTCTCCTTGCCATCAATCTTCTCCCTGGTTCTCCTTGCCATCAATCTTTTCCCTGGTTCTCCTTGCCATCAATCTTCTCCCTGGTTTTCCTTGCCATCAATCTTCTCCCTAGTTCTCCTTGCCATCAATCTTTTCCCTGCTTCTCCTTGTCATCAATCTTCTCCCTGGTTCTCCTTGCCATCAATCTTCTCCCTGCCATCAATCTTCTCCTTGGTTCTCCTTGCCATCAATCTTCTCCCTGCTTCTCCTTGCCATCAATATTCTCCCTGCCACCAATCTTCTCCCTGGTTCTCCTTGCCATCAATCTTCTCCCTGCCATCAATCTTCTCCCTGGTTCTCCTTGCCATCAATCTTCTCCCTGGTTCTCCTTGTCTTCAATCTTCTCCCTGGTTCTCCTTGCCATCAATCTTCTCCCTGGTTCTCCTTGTCTTCAATCTTCTCCCTGGTTCTCCTTGCCATCAAACTTCTCCCTGGTTCTTCATGGCCGCCACTCCCTGGCTGGGCAGCAGCTGCACATTAGGAAGTAATAACCTGCATCAACATTATTGTCCACCACACTTACTGCACCTTATCTCTCAGTAAAGTGTCACACACACACACACACACACACACACACACACACACACACACACACACACACACACACACACACACGCGCGCGCGCGCGCGGAATATTCGAGTCTAAAACCGCCAATACATTCATTCATCCACAGAGTTGATGGCTGGTTGTTACAGTCAGTGCTCTAGTGTGACACACAACAATGTACACTCAAGGTGATACATAGTGCTCTAGTGTGACACACAACAATGAACACTCAAGGTGATACATACAGTGCTCTAGTGTGACACACAACAATGTACACTCAAGGTGATACATACAGTGCTCTAGTGTGACACACAACAATGTACACTCAAGGTGATACATACAGTGCTCTAGTGTGACACACAACAATGAACACTCAAGGTGATACATACAGTGCTCTAGTGTGACACACAACAATGTACACTCAAGGTGATACATACAGTGCTCTAGTGTGACACACAACAATGAACACTCAAGGTGATACATAGTGCTCTAGTGTGACACACAACAATGAACACTCAAGGTGATACATACAGTGCTCTAGTGTGACACACAACAATGTACACTCAAGGTGATACATACAGTGCTCTAGTGTGACACACAACAATGAACACTCAAGGTGATACATAGTGCTCTAGTGTGACACACAACAATGAACACTCAAGGTGATACATACAGTGCTCTAGTGTGACACACAACAATGAACACTCAAGGTGATACATAGTGCTCTAGTGTGACACACAACAATGAACACTCAAGGTGATACATACAGTGCTCTAGTGTGACACACAACAATGAACACTCTATGTGATACATACAGTGCTCTAGTGTGACACACAACAATGAACACTCAAGGTGATACATACAGTGCTCTAGTGTGACACACAACAATGAACACTCAAGGTGATACAGTGCTCTAGTGTGACACACAACAATGAACACTCAAGGTGATACATACAGTGCTCTAGTGTGACACACAACAATGAACACTCAAGGTGATACATACGGTGCTCTAGTGTGACACACAACACAGGTGTTACACAGGTGTTACACAGGTGTTACACAGGTGTTACACAGGTGTTACACAGGTGCTACAATCACATTCTAGCATCAACATTACAGCTTAAATACAGAGGTAATATTTACTGTAAAAATACATGTATAAGAATCATTATTATACAGTTAGTTGATGAAGTGATGAATGTACTTGTCCGTGTTGAGTCACCCACCACCTGTCCTTGTTGAGTCACCCACCACCTGTCCTTGTTGAGTCACCCACCACCTGTCCTTGTTGAGTCACCCACCACCTGTCCTTGTTGAGTCACCCACCACCTGTCCTTGTTGAGTCACCCACCACCTGTCCTTGTTGAGTCACCCACCACCTGTCCTTGTTGAGTCACCCACCACCTGTCCTTGTTGAGTCACCCACCACCTGTCCTTGTTGAGTCACCCACCACCTGTCCTTGTTGAGTCACCCACCACCTGTCCTTGATGAGTCTCCCACCACCTGTCCTTGTTGAGTCTCCCACCACCTGCCCTTGTTGAGTCACCCACCACCTGTCCATGTTGAGTCACCCACCACCTGTCCTTGTTGAGTCCCCCACCACCTGTCCTTGTTGAGTCCCCCACCACCTGTTCTTGTTGAGAACCACCCACCACCTGTCCTTGTTGAGTCACTCACCACCTGTCCTTGTTGAGTCCCCCACCACCTGTCCTTGTTGAGTCACCCACCACCTGTCCTTGTTGAGTCCCCCACCACCTGTCCTTGTTGAGTCACCCACCACCTGTTCTTGTTGAGAACCACCCACCACCTGTCCTTGTTGAGTCACCCACCACCTGTCCATGTTGAGTCACCCACCACCTGTCCTTGTTGAGTCACCCACCACCTGTCCTTGTTGAGTCACCCACCACCTGTCCTTGATAAAAAACACCAATCACCCATTATGACCACCCACCATTGTTTTCACCTGACACCACCCACCATTGTTGTCACCTGACACCACCCACCATTGTTGTCACCTGACACCACCCACCATTGTTGTCACCTGACACCACCCACCATTGTTGTCACCTGACACCACCCACCATTGTTGTCACCTGACACCACCCACCATTGTCACCTGACACCACCCACCATTGTTGTCACCTGACACTAACCACCATTGTTGTCACCTGACACCACCAACCATTGTTGTCACCTGACACCACCCTCCATTGTTGTCACCTGACACTAACCACCATTGTTGTCACCTGACACCACCCACCATTGTTGTCACCTGACACTAACCACCATTGTTGTCACCTGACACCACCCACCATTGTCACCTGACACCACCAACCATTGTTGTCACCTGACACCACCCACCATTGTTGTCACCTGACACCACCCACCACTGTTGTCACCTGACACTAACCACCATTGTTGTCACCTGACACCACCCACCATAGTCACCTGACACTAACCACCATTGGTACAAAGACTTCAATGCTTGCCCAACCTTTGGACGACGACCTACTTACACTAGTGGCAGGTCCCACTGTGATCCCGCCTCCTCCTGCTTCAAGTCATCTCACCGCAGTATATAAGCCACCTCTCTGGCCCTATGCTGCACTTCCTACAAGAGTGATGGACTGAACACATCGAATCCAGGTTGAGGGACTGATTACCTCAAACTTCTACTCTCCTTACCCACTTCTACTTTGTATTGGACTGATGAAGCCACTGTGTGGCGAAACGTTTCTTCCCATGTGTTAGATAAGTGTCTCAATTCTTCAACTTGTCGGTTTTCAAAACCATTCATCACACTAACCACCATTGTTGCCACCTGACACCACCCACCATTGTTGTCACCTGACACCACCCACCATTGTTGTCACCTGACACCACCCACCATTGTTGTCACCTGACACCACCCACCATTGTTGTCACCTGACACCACCCACCATTGTTGTCACCTGACACTAACCACCATTGTTGTCACCTGATACCACCCACCATTGTTGTCACCTGACACTAACCACCATTGTTGTCACCTGACACCACCCACCATTGTTGTCACCTGACACCACCCACCATTGTTGTCACCTGACACCACCCACCATTGTTGTCACCTGACACCACCCACCATTGTTGTCACCTGACACCACCCACCATTGTTGTCACCTGACACCACCCACCATTGTTGTCACCTGACACCACCCACCATTGTTGTCACCTGACACTAACCACCATTGTTGTCACCTGATACCACCCACCATTGTTGTCACCTGACACTAACCACCATTGTTGTCACCTGACACCACCCACCATTGTTGTCACCTGACACCACCCACCATTGTTGTCACCTGACACCACCCACCATTGTTGTCACCTGACACCACCCACCATTGTTGTCACCTGACACTACCCACCATTGTTGTCACCTGACACCACCCACCATTGTTGTCACCTGACACTACCCACCATTATCACCTGACACCACCCACCATTGTCACCTGACACCACCCACCATTGTTGTCACCTGACACTACCCACCATTATCACCTGACACCACCCACCATTGTCACCTGACACCACCCACCATTGTTGTCACCTGACACTAACCACCATTGTTGTCACCTGATACCACCCACCGTTGTTGTCACCTGACACTACCCACCACTGTTGTCACCTGACACCACCCACCATTGTTGTCACCTGACACTACCCACCATTGTTGTCACCTGACACCACCCACCATTGTTGTCACCTGACACCACCCACCATTGTTTTCACCTAGCACCACCCACCATTGTTGTCACCTGACACTACCCACCATTGTTGTCACCTGACACCACCCACCATTGTTGTCACCTGACACTACCCACCATTGTTATCACCTGACACCACCCACCATTGTTGTCGCCTGACACCACCCACCATTGTTGTCGCCTGACACCACCCACCATTGTCGTCACCTGACACCACCCACCATTGTTTTTACCTGAAACCACCCACCATTGTTTTCACCTGACACCACCCACCATTGTTTTCACCTGACAACACCCACCATTGTTGTCACCTGACAACATCCACCATTGTTGTCACCTGACACTACCCACCATTGTTGTCACCTGACACTACCCACCATTGTTGTCACCTGACACTACCCACAATTGTTGTCACCTGACACTACCCACCATTGTTTTCACCTGACACTACCCACCATTGTTGTCACCTGACACCACCCACCATTGTTTTCACCTGACACCACCCACCATTGTTTTCACCTGACACCACCCACCATTGTTGTCACCTGACACTACCCACCATTGTTGTCACCTGACACCACCCACCGTTGTTTTCACCTGACACCACCCACCATTGTTGTCACCTGACACCACTAACCATTGTTGTCACCTGACACTACCCACCATTGTTTTCACCTGACACTACCCACCATTGTTGTCACCTGACACCACTAACCATTGTTGTCACCTGACACTACCCACCATTGTTTTCACCTGACACTACCCACCATTGTTGTCACCTGACACCACCCGCCATTGTTGTCACCTGACATCACCCACCATTGTTTTCACCTGACACCACCCACCATTGTTGTCACCTGACACCACCCACCATTGTTGTCACCTGACACCACCCACCATTGTTTTCACCTGAGACCACCCACCATTGTTGTCACCTGACACTAACCACCATTGTTGTCACCTGACACCACCCACAATTGTTGTCACCTGACACCAACCACCGTTGTTTTCACCTGAGACCACCCACCATTGTTTTCACCTGACACCACCCACCATTGTTGTCACCTGACACCACCCACCATTGTCACCTGACACCACCCACCATTGTTGTCACCTGACACTAACCACCATTGTTGTCACCTGACACCACCAACCATTGTTGTCACCTGACACCACCCACCATTGTTGTCACCTGACACCACCCACCATTGTTGTCACCTGACACTAACCACCATTGTTGTCACCTGACACCACCCACCATTGTTGTCACCTGACACCACCCACCATTGTTGTCACCTGACACCACCCACCATTGTTGTCACCTGACACCACCCACCATTGTTGTCACCTGACACCACCCACCATTGTTGTCACCTGACACCACCCACCATTGTTGTCACCTGACACCACCCACCATTGTTGTCACCTGACACTACCCACCATTGTTATCACCTGACACCACCCACCATTGTCACCTGACACCACCCACCATTGTTGACACTCCACCATGACCTGACCACCCACCATTGTTGTCACCTGTTGTCACCTGACACCACCCACCATTGTTGTCACCTGACACCACCCACCATTGTTGTCACCTGACACCACCACCCACCATTGTTGTCACCTGACACTACCCACCATTGTTGTCACCTGACACCACCCACCATTGTTGTCACCTGACACTACCCACCATTGTTGTCACCTGACACCACCCACCATTGTTGTCACCTGACACTAACCACCATTGTTGTCACCTGATACCACCCACCATTGTTGTCACCTGACACTACCCACCATTGTTGTCACCTGACACCACCCACCATTGTTGTCGCCTGACACTACCCACCATTGTTGTCACCTGACACTACCCACCATTGTTGTCACCTGACACTATGTTGTCACCTGACACTACCCACCATTGTTGTCACCTGACACCACCCACCATTGTTGTCACCTGACACTACCCACCATTGTTGTCACCTGATTGTTGTCACCTGACCCACCATTGTTGTCACCTGACACTACCCACCATTGTTGTCACCTGACACCACCCACCATTGTTGTCACCTGACACCACCCACCATTGTTGTCACCTGACACTACCCACCATTGTTGTCACCTGACACTACCCACCATTGTTGTCACCTGACACTACCCACCATTGTTGTCACCTGACACCACCCACCATCACCTGACACCCACCCACCATTGTTGTCACCTGACACTACCCACCATTGTTGTCACCTGACACTACCCACCATTGTTGTCACCTGACACTACCCACCATTGTTGTCACCTGACACTACCCACCATTGTTGTCACCTGACACTACCCACCATTGTTGTCACCTGACACCACCCACCATTGTTGTCACCTGACACCACCCACCATTGTTGTCACCTGACACCACCCACCATTGTTGTCACCTGACACTACCCACCATTGTTGTCACCTGACACCACCCACCATTGTTGTCACCTGACACTACCCACCATTGTTATCACCTGACACTACCCAATATTGTCAACTTTATTTTTAAAAAATGGAAGCTAAGCAGTGTGGTGGTGCCAAGACTTCATGTTTCCTGTCAACCAAGACTAGCTATGTTTCCTGTCAACCAAGACTAGCTATGTTTCCTGTCAACCAAGACTAGCTATGTTTCCTGTCAACCAAGACTAGCTATGTTTCCTGTCAACCAAGAGTAGCTATGTTTCCTGTCAACCAAGACTAGCTATGTTTCCTGTCAACCAAGACTAGCTATGTTTCCTGTCAACCAAGACTAGCTATGTTTCCTGTCAACCAAGACTAGCTATGTTTCCTGTCAACCAAGACTAGCTATGTTTCCTGTCAACCAAGACTAGCTATGTTTCCTGTCAACCAAGACTAGCTATGTTTCCTGTCAACCAAGACTATCTATGTTTCCTGTTAACCAAGACTAGCTATGATTCCTGTCAACCAAGACTAGCTATGTTTCCTGTCAACCAAGACTAGCTATGTTTCCTGTCAACCAAGACTAGCTATGTTTCCTGTCAACCAAGACTAGCTATGTTTCCTGTCAACCAAGACTAGCTATGCTTCCTGATAACCAAGAGTAGCTATGCGTCCTGTCAACCAAGACTAGCTATGCTTCCTGATAACCAAGACTAGCTATGCTTCCTGACAACCAAGACTAGCTATGCTTCCTGATAACCAAGAGTAGCTATGCTTCCTGACAACCAAGACTAGCTATGCTTCCTGATAACCAAGACTAGCTATGCTTCCTGACAACCAAGACTAGCTATGCTTCCTGTCAACCAAGACTAGCTATGCTTCCTGTCAACCAAGACTAGCTATGCTTCCTGATAACCAAGACTAGCTATGCTTCCTGTCAACCAAGACTAGCTATGCTTCCTGTCAACCAAGACTAGCTATGCTTCCTGACAACCAAGACTAGCTATGCTTCCTGTCAACCAAGACTAGCTATGCTTCCTGATAACTAAGACTAGCTATGCTTCCTGATAACCAAGACTAGCTATGCTTCCTGATAACCAAGACTAGCTATGCTTCCTGATAACCAAGACTAGCTATGCTTCCTGTCAACCAAGACTAGCTATGCTTCCTGTCAACCAAGACTAGCTATGCTTCCTGTCAACCAAGACTAGCTATGCTTCCTGTCAACCAAGACTAGCTATGCTTCCTGTCAACCAAGACTAGCTATGCTTCCTGTCAACCAAGACTAGCTATGCTTCCTGTCAACCAAGACTAGCTATGCTTCCTGTCAACCAAGACTAGCTATGCTTCCTGATAACCAAGACTAGCTATGCTTCCTGTCAACCAAGACTAGCTATGCTTCCTGTCAACCAAGACTAGCTATGCTTCCTGTCAACCAAGACTAGCTATGCTTCCTGTCAACCAAGACTAGCTGTGGTTCCTGTCAACCAAGACTAGCTATGCTGTCAACCAAGACTAGCTATGTTTCCTGTCAACCAAGACTAGCTATGTTTCCTGTCAACCAAGACTAGCTATGCTTCCTGTCAACCAAGACTAGCTATGCTTCCTGTCAACCAAGACTAGCTATGCAACCAAGACTAGCTATGTTTCCTGTCTATGTTTCCTGTCAACCAAGACTAGCTATGCTTCCTGTCAACCAAGACTAGCTATGCTTCCTGACAACCAAGACTAGCTATGTTTCCTGTCAACCAAGGATAGCTATGTTTCCTGTCAACCAAGACTATCTATGCTTCCTGTCAACCAAGACTAGCTATGTTTCCTGTCAACCAAGACTAGCTATGCTTCCTGTCAACCAAGACTAGCTATGTTTCCAGTCAACCAAGACTAGCTATGTTTCCTGTCAACCAAGACTAGCTATGCTTCCTGTCAACCAAGACTAGCTATGCTTCCTGTCAACCAAGACTAGCTATGCTTGCTTCTGTCAACCAAGACTAGCTATGTTTCCTGTCAACCAAGACTAGCTATGTTTCCTGTCAACCAAGACTAGCTATGCTTCCTGTCAACCAAGACTAGCTATGTTTCCTGTCAACCAAGACTAGCTATGCTTCCTGTCAACCAAGACTAGCTATGTTTCCTGTCAACCAAGACTAGCTATGCTTCCTGTCAACCAAGACTAGCTATGTTTCCTGTCAACCAAGACTAGCTATGCTTCCTGTCAACCAAGACTAGCTATGTTTCCTGTCAACCAAGACTAGCTATGTTTCCTGTCAACCAAGACTAGCTATGCTTCCTGTCAACCAAGACTAGCTATGTTTCCTGTCAACCAAGACTAGCTATGCTTCCTGTCAACCAAGACTAGCTATGCTTCCTGTCAACCAAGACTAGCTATGCTTCCTGTCAACCAAGACTAGCTATGCCTGTCAACCAAGACTAGCTATGCAACCAAGACTAGCTATGTTTCCTGTCAACCAAGACTAGCTATGCTTTGTCCTGTCAACCAAGACTAGCTATGCTTCCTGTCAACCAAGACTAGCTATGCTTCCTGTCAACCAAGACTAGCTATGTTTCCTGTCAACCAAGACTAGCTATGCTTCCTGTCAACCAAGACTAGCTATGCTTCCTGTCAACCAAGACTAGCTATGCTTCCTGTCAACCAAGACTAGCTATGCTTCCTGTCAACCAAGACTAGCTATGTTGTCAACCAAGACTAGCTATGCTTCCTGTCAACCAAGACTAGCTATGCTTCCTGTCAACCAAGACTAGCTATGTTTCCTGTCAACCAAGACTAGCTATGTTTCCTGTCAACCAAGACTAGCTATGTTTCCTGTCAACCAAGACTAGCTATGTTTCCTGTCAACCAAGACTAGCTATGTTTCCTGTCAACCAAGACTAGCTATGCTTCCTGTCAACCAAGACTAGCTATGCTTCCTGTCAACCAAGACTAGCTATGCTTCCTGTCAACCAAGACTAGCTATGTTTCCTGTCAACCAAGACTAGCTATGCTTCCTGTCCTGTCAACCAAGACTAGCTATGTTTCCTGTCAACCAAGACTAGCTATGTTTCCTTCCTGTCAACCAAGACTAGCTATGCTTTGTCCTGTCAACCAAGACTAGCTATGCTATCCTGTCAACCAAGACTAGCTATGTTTCCTGTCAACCAAGACTAGCTATGCTTCCTGTCAACCAAGACTAGCTATGCTTCCTGTCAACCAAGACTAGCTATGTTTCCTGTCAACCAAGACTAGCTATGCTTCCTGTCAACCAAGACTAGCTATGCTTCCTGTCAACCAAGACTAGCTATGCTTCCTGTCAACCAAGACTAGCTATGTTTCCTGTCAACCAAGACTAGCTATGCTTCCTGTCAACCAAGACTAGCTATGTTTCCTGTCAACCAAGACTAGCTATGTTTCCTGTCAACCAAGACTAGCTATGCTTCCTGTCAATCAAGACTAGCTATGTTTCCTGTCAACCAAGACTAGCTATGTTTCCTGTCAACCAAGACTAGCTATGTTTCCTGTCAACCAAGACTAGCTATGTTTCCTGTCAACCAAGACTAGCTATGCTTCCTGTCAATCAAGACTAGCTATGTTTCCTGTCAACCAAGACTAGCTATGTTTCCTGTCAACCAAGACTACCTATGTTTCTAACCAAGACTATCTATGTTTCCTGTCAACCAAGTCTACCTATGTTTCCTGTCAACCAAGACTATCTATGTTTCCTGTCAACCAAGACTAGCTATGTTTCCTGTCAACCAAGACTACCTATGTTTCCTGTCAACCAAGACTAGCTAACCAAGACTAGCTATGTTTCCTGTCAACCAAGACTAGCTATGCTTCCTGTCAACCAAGACTAGCTATGTTTCCTGTCAACCAAGACTAGCTATGTTTCCTGTCAACCAAGACTACCTATGTTTCCTGTCAACCAAGACTAGCTATGTTTCCTGTCAACCAAGACTAGCTATGCTTCCTGTCAACCAAGACTAGCTATGTTTCCTGTCAACCAAGACTAGCTATGCTTCCTGTCAACCAAGACTAGCTATGTTTCCTGTCAATCAATGCTATCCAAGCTGAGAATCTTCAGTAATATTATGAGGATATCGTCAAGCTTGACAACATCTGCTGAATATAATGAAAGTATGAAGTGAGAGAGAGAGAGAGAGAGAGAGAGAGAGAGAGAGAGAGAGAGGAGTGTGTTATCTGATAAAGGTTATTATGTGGTAGTCATGGTGGGTGGGTAGTCTACACAAGACCTCCACTAATTGTATATTTACCAACTGGGTAAGGGTGGAAAAGATATATTTACAAGTCCCCCACAAAGGTCTGTGGTGTTTCACAAGGAATCTTCCTCACTTGGAGCAGTACGATATATGTTAACCTAAAGGCGTGTGTGAGAGATTGCTGTAATAAGGCAATAATATGGAGATAAACTTATATTGAGTTAGACTTATTGAAGGTGAGCTTGTGTGAAGCAGTTGACCCAGGAGCCAGCTAGCATAACCACTACATTGTACCACAGCTGACCTAAAATAACACCAGACAATTACTTATAACACAGCCAGTCTGGAGGGAAAGGGGAGACGAGAGAGGTGAAGACACACATGGAACCAGTAACAAATACGTCGGGAGGTAGAGACTTGGGTAGAGTAATACGAGGAGCAAAAAAGGAAGTGTTGGGGGAACAAAGCATGTAAAGTGACTAACAAAGAACTGGGAGTAACAAAAAAAAAACGTAGTTGTGTGTGTGAGAGTAAGTGTAGGAACAAGGTTCAAGCTGCCAACCCAGATGATGAACAGTGTTGAGTTGGACTGTACTATAACACCCCACTCACTGCTTCAATCAAGTGAGAGGTGGGAGTGGCCAAGAACTGAAAGATGGGGGGAAGGAGGGGGAGAGGGGAGAGCGAGAGCGAGAGAGCGAGAGAGCGAGAGCGAGAGAGAGAGAGAGAGAGAGAGAGAGAGAGAGAGAGAGAGAGAGAGAGAGAGAGAGAGATAGGAGAGGGAAGGGATGAAGTAGGAAGGGATGCAGGAAGGCAGAGTTGTGTAGAGAGCCAGGAAAGGGGTGTTGTAGTGCAGGAAGGCAGTGTTGTAGTGCAAGAAGGCAGTGTTGTAGTACAGGAAGGCAGTGTTGTAGTACAGGAAGGCAGTGTTGTAGTACAGGAAGGCAGTGTTGTAGTACAGGAAGGCAGTGTTGTAGTACAGGAAGGCAGTGTTGTAGTACAGGAAGACAGTGTTGTAGTACAGGAAGGCAGTGTTGTAGTGCAGGAAGGCAGTGTTGTAGTACAGGAAGGCAGTGTTGTAGTACAGGAAGGCAGTGTTGTAATGCAGGAAGGCAGTGTTGTAATGCAGGAAGGCAGTGTTGTAGTACAGGAAGGCAGTGTTGTAGTGCAGGAAGGCAGTGTTGTAGTGCAGGAAGGCAGTGTTGTAGTACAGGAAGACAGTGTTGTAGTACAGGAAGGCAGTGTTGTAGTACAGGAAGGCAGTGTTGTAGTGCAGGAAGGTAGTGTTGTAGTGCAGGAAGGCAGTGTTGTAGTGCAGGAAGGCAGTGTTGTAGTGCAGGAAGGCAGTGTTGTAGTGCAGGAAGGCAGTGTTGTAGTGCAGGAAGGCAGTGTTGTAGTACAGGAAGGCAGTGTTGTAGTGCAGGAAGGCAGTGTTGTAGTGCAGGAAGGCAGTGTTGTAGTACAGGAAGGCAGTGTTGTAGTGCAGGAAGACAGTGTTGTAGTGCAGGAAGGCAGTGTTGTAGTGCAGGAAGGCAGTGTTGTAGTACAGGAAGGCAGTGTTGTAGTACAGGAAGGCAGTGTTGTAGTAGTGCAGGAAGGCAGTGTTGTAGTACAGGAAGGCAGTGTTGTAGTAGTACAGGAAGGCAGTGTTGTAGTGCAGGAAGGAAGGCAGTGTTGTAGTACAGTGAAGGAAGGCAGTGTTGTAGTACAGGAAGGCAGTGTTGTAGTACAGGAAGACAGTGTTGTAGTGCAGGAAGACAGTGTTGTAGTGCAGGAAGGCAGTGTTGTAGTGCAGGAAGGCAGTGTTGTAGTACAGGAAGGCAGTGTTGTAGTGCAGGAAGACAGTGTTGTAGTACAGGAAGACAGTGTTGTAGTACAGGAAGACAGTGTTGTAGTGCAGGAAGGCAGTGTTGTAGTACAGGAAGACAGTGTTGTAGTGCAGGAAGGCAGTGTTGTAGTACAGGAAGGCAGTGTTGTAGTGCAGGAAGACAGTGTTGTAGTACAGGAAGACAGTGTTGTAGTGCAGGAAGGCAGTGTTGTAGTACAGGAAGACAGTGTTATAGTGCAGGAAGGCAGTGTTGTAGTACAGGAAGGCAGTGTTGTAGTGCAGGAAGACAGTGTTGTAGTACAGGAAGACAGTGTTGTAGTGCAGGAAGGCAGTGTTGTAGTACAGGAAGACAGTGTTATAGTGCAGGAAGGCAGTGTTGTAGTACAGGAAGGCAGTGTTGTAGTGCAGGAAGACAGTGTTGTAGTACAGGAAGACAGTGTTGTAGTACAGGAAGGCAGTGTTGTAGTACAGGAAGGCAGTGTTGTAGTACAGGAAGGCAGTGGTGTAGTACAGGAAGGCAGTGTTGTAGTGCAGGAAGGCAGTGTTGTAGTACAGGAAGGCAGTGTTGTAGTGCAGGAAGACAGTGTTGTAGTACAGGAAGACAGTGTTGTAGTGCAGGAAGGCAGTGTTGTAGTACAGGAAGGCAGTGTTGTAGTGCAGGAAGGCAGTGTTGTAGTGCAGGAAGGCAGTGTTGTAGTACAGGAAGGCAGTGTTGTAGTGCAGGAAGGCAGTGTTGTAGTACAGGAAGGCAGTGGTGTAGTACAGGAAGGCAGTGTTGTAGTGCAGGAAGGCAGTGTTGTAGTACAGGAAGGCAGTGTTGTAGTGCAGGAAGGCAGTGTTGTAGTACAGGAAGGCAGTGTTGTAGTGCAGGAAGGCAGTGTTGTAGTACAGGAAGGCAGTGTTGTAGTGCAGGAAGACAGTGTTGTAGTACAGGAAGACAGTGTTGTAGTGCAGGAAGGCAGTGTTGTAGTGCAGGAAGGCAGTGTTGTAGTACAGGAAGGCAGTGTTGTAGTGCAGGAAGGCAGTGTTGTAGTACAGGAAGGCAGTGTTGTAGTACAGGAAGGCAGTGTTGTAGTGCAGGAAGGCAGTGTTGTAGTGCAGGAAGGCAGTGTTGTAGTACAGGAAGACAGTGTTGTAGTGCAGGAAGGCAGTGTTGTAGTACAGGAAGGCAGTGTTGTAGTACAGGAAGGCAGTGTTGTAGTGCAGGAAGGCAGTGTTGTAGTACAGGAAGGCAGTGTTGTAGTGCAGGAAGGCAGTGTTGTAGTACAGGAAGGCAGTGTTGTAGTGCAGGAAGACAGTGTTGTAGTACAGGAAGACAGTGTTGTAGTGCAGGAAGGCAGTGTTGTAGTACAGGAAGGCAGTGTTGTAGTACAGGAAGGCAGTGTTGTAGTGCAGGAAGGCAGTGTTGTAGTACAGGAAGGCACAGTGTTGTAGTACAGGAAGACAGTGTTGTAGTGCAGGAAGACAGTGTTGTAGTACAGGAAGACAGTGTTGTAGTACAGGAAGACAGTGTTGTAGTACAGGAAGGCAGTGTTGTAGTACAGGAAGACAGTGTTGTAGTACAGGAAGACAGTGTTGTAGTGCAGGAAGGCAGTGTTGTAGTGCAGGAAGACAGTGTTGTAGTACAGGAAGACAGTGTTGTAGTACAGGAAGACAGTGTTGTAGTACAGGAAGGCAGTGTTGTAGTACAGGAAGACAGTGTTGTAGTGCAGGAAGACAGTGTTGTAGTACAGGAAGACAGTGTTGACGTAACATAATACACTGATACACTATCACAGTACTTCCGGACGCGCCCCTTCCACTGCTACTTATCACAGTCATACTATTTTAAAACGTTAATGTTTAACGTTAATGTTCAACGTTAATACTTAATGTTAATGTTTAACGTTAATACTTAATGTTAATACTTAACGTTAATACTTAACGTTAATACTTAACGTTAATACTTAACGTTAATACTTAACGTTAATGCTCAACGTTAATGTTTAACGTTAATACTTAACGTTAATGCTCAACGTTAATGTTTAACGTTAATACTTAACGTTAATACTTAACGTTAATGCTCAACGTTAATGTTTAACGTTAATACTTAACGTTAATACTTAACGTTAATGCTCAACGTTAATGTTTAACGTTAATACTTAACGTTAATGCTCAACGTTAATGTTTAACGTTAATACTTAACTTTAATACTTAACGTTAATGCTCAACGTTAATGTTTAACGTTCTGCTCAACCTCAATCGTTTCATGTTTGTAATTTCTCTCCAAGTGATTCTTCTTGATCATCGTAGGTGATCAACAAGTGACCGCAGGTGATCAACAAGTGACCGTAGGTGATCAACAAGTGACCACAGGCGATCAACAAGTGACCGTAGGTGATCAACAAGTGACCGTAGGTGATCAACAAGTGACCGCAGGTGATCAACAAGTGACCGTAGGTGATCAACAAGTGACCACAGGCGATCAAAAAGTGACCGCAGGTGATCAACAAGTGACCGTAGGTGATCAACATGTGACCGCAGGTGATCAACAAGTGACCGCAGGTGATCAACAAGTGACCGTAGGTGATCAACAAGTGACCGCAGGTGATCAACAAGTGACCGTAGGTGATCAACAAGTGACCGTAGGTGATCAACAAGTGACCGCAGGTGATCAACAAGTGACCGTAGGTGATCAACAAGTGACCACAGGCGATCAACAAGTGACCGCAGGTGATCAACATGTGACCGCAGGTGATCAACATGTGACCGTAGGTGATCAACAAGTGACCGCAGGCGATCAACAAGTGACCGTAGGTGATCAACAAGTGACCGTAGGTGATCAACAAGTGACCGCAGGCGATCAACAAGTGACCGCAGGTGATCAACATGTGACCGCAGGTGATCAACATGTGACCGTAGGTGATCAACAAGTGACCGCAGGCGATCAACAAGTAACCGCAGGTGATCAACAAGTGACCGCAGGTGATCAACATGTGACCGCAGGTGATCAACAAGTGACCGCAGGCGATCAACAAGTGACCGCAGGCGATCAACATGTGACCGCAGGTGATCAATAAGTGACCGCAGGTGATCAACAAGTGACCGTAGGTGATCAACAAGTGACCGCAGGTGATCAACAAGTGACCGCAGGTGATCAAGTAACCGCAGGTGATCAACAAGTCACCGTAGGTGATCAACAAGTGACCGCAGGTGATCAACAAGTGACCGTAGGTGATCAACAAGTGACCGCAGGTGATCAACAACTGACCATAGGTGATCAACAAGTGACCGTAGGTGATCAAATAACCGCAGGTGATCAACAAGTGACCGTAGGTGATCAACAAGTGACCGTATGTGACCAACAAGTGACCGCAGGTGATCAACAAGTGACCGCAGGTGATCAACAAGTGACCATAGGTGATCAACAAGTGACCGCCGGTGATCAACACGTGACCATAGGTGATCAACAAGTGATCGCAGGTGATCAAGTAACCGCAGGTTATCAAGAAGTGACCGCTGGTGATCAACAAGTGACCGCAGGTGATCAACAAGTAACCGCAGGTGATCAAGTAACCGCAGGTTATCAAGAAGTGACCGCAGGTGATCAAGTAACCGCAGGTGATCAACAAGTGACCGCAGGTGATCAAGAAGTAACCTCAGGTGATCAAGAAGTGACCTCAGGTGATCAAGTAACCGCAGGTTATCAAGAAGTGACCGCAGGTGATCAACAAGTGACCGCAGGTGATCAAGTAACCGCAGGTGATCAACAAGTGACCGCAGGTGATCAAGAAGTAACCTCAGGTGATCAGGAAGTGACCTCAGGTGATCAAGAAGTGACCGCAGGTGATCAGGAAGTGACCTCAGGTGATCAAGAAGTGACCGCAGGTGATCAGGATATGACCTCAGGTGATCAAGAAGTGGCCGCAGGTGATCAAGAAGTGACCTCAGGTGATCAAGAAGTGACCGCAGGTGATCAGGAGGTGACCTCAGGTGATCAAGAAGTGACCGCAGGTGATCAAGTGACCGCAGGTGATCAAGAAGTGACCGCAGGTAATCAGGAAGTGACCTCAGGTGATCAAGAAGTGACCGCAGGTGATCAAGAAGTGACCGCAGGTGATCAGGAGGTGACCTCAGGTGATCAAGAAGTGACCGCAGGTGATCAGGAAGTGACCGCAGGTGATCAGGAAGTGACCTCAGGTGATCAAGAAGTGACCGCAGGTGATCAACAAGCGACTACAGGTGATCAAGTGACCACAGATGATCAAGAAGTGACCGCAGGTGATCAAGTGACCACAGGTGATCAAGAAGTGACCGCAGTGATCAGGATGTGACCTCAGGTGATCAACAGGTGACCGCAGGTGATCAACAAGTGACCACAGGTGATCAAGAAGTGACCACAGGTGATCAAGTGACCTCAGGTGATCAAGAAGTGACCGCAGTGATCAGGATGTGACCTCTGGTGATCAACAGGTGACCGCAGGTGATCAACAAGTGACCGCAGGTGATCAACAAGTGACCGCAGGTGATCAACAAATGACCGCAGGTGATCAACAAGTGACCGCAGGTGATCAACAAGTGACTGCAGGTGATCAACAAGTGACTGCAGGTGATCAACAAGTGACTGCAGGTGATCAACAAGTGACTGCAGGTGATCAACAAGTGACCGCAGGTGATCAAGTGACTGCAGGTGATCAACAAGTGACTGCAGGTGATCAACAAGTGACCTCAGGTGATCAACAAGTGACTGCAGGTGATCAAGTGACCACAGGTGATCAACAAGTGACCGCAGGTGATCAACAAGTGACCACAGGTGATCAACAAGTGACCACAGGTGATCAACAAGTGACTGCAGGTGATCAACAAGTGACCTCAGGTGATCAACAAGTGACTGCAGGTGATCAACAAGTGACCGCAGGTGATCAACAAGTGACCACAGGTGATCAACAAGTGACCGCAGGTGATCAACAAGTGACCACAGGTGATCAACAAGTGACCACAGGTGATCAACAAGTGACTGCAGGTGATCAACAAGTGACCACAGGTGATCAACAAGTGACTGCAGGTGATCAACAAGTGACTGCAGGTGATCAACAAGTGACCGCAGGTGATCAAGTGACCACAGGTGATCAACAAGTGACCGCAGGTGATCAACAAGTGACCGCAGGTGATCAACAAGTGACCGCAGGTGATCAACAAGTGACCGCAGGTGATCAACAAGTGACCGCAGGTGATCAACAAGTGACCGCAGGTGATCAACAAGTGACCGCAGGTGATCAAGTGACCGCAGGTGATCAACAAGTGACCGCAGGTGATCAACAAGTGACCGCAGGTGATCAACAAGTGACCGCAGGTGATCAACAAGTGACCGCAGGTGATCAACAAGTGACCGCAGGTGATCAACAAGTGACCGCAGGTGATCAACAAGTGACCGCAGGTGATCAACAAGTGACCGCAGGTGATCAACAAGTGACCGTAGGTGATCAACAAGTGACAGCAGGTGATCAACAAGTGACCGCAGGTGATCAACAAGTGACCGTAGGTGATCAACATGTGACCGCAGGTGATCAACAAGTGACCGTAGGTGATCAACATGTGACCGCAGGTGATCAACAAGTGACAGCAGGTGATCAACAAGTGACCGCAGGTGATCAACAAGTGACCGCAGGTGATCAACAAGTGACCGCAGGTGATCAACAAGTGACCGCAGGTGATCAACAAGTGACCGCAGGTGATCAACAAGTGACCGCAGGTGATCAACAAGTGACAGCAGGTGATCAACAAGTGACCGCAGGTGATCAACAAGTGACCGCAGGTGATCAACAAGTGACCGCAGGTGATCAACAAGTGACCGCAGGTGATCAACAAGTGACCGTAGGTGATCAACAAGTGACAGCAGGTGATCAACAAGTGACCGCAGGTGATCAACAAGTGACCGTAGGTGATCAACATGTGACCGCAGGTGATCAACAAGTGACCGTAGGTGATCAACATGTGACCGCAGGTGATCAACAAGTGACAGCAGGTGATCAACAAGTGACCGCAGGTGATCAACAAGTGACCGCAGGTGATCAACAAGTGACCGCAGGTGATCAACAAGTGACCGCAGGTGATCAACAAGTGACCGCAGGTGATCAACAAGTGACCGCAGGTGATCAACAAGTGACCGCAGGTGATCAACAAGTGACAGCAGGTGATCAACAAGTGACCGCAGGTGATCAACAAGTGACCGCAGGTGATCAACAAGTGACCGCAGGTGATCAACAAGTGACCGCAGGTGATCCTCATGTAACAAGCTCTCAGATACACTTCATAAATATTATAATTATAACTTTTAAAGGGGTGGAAGGGTAAGCCAGCGAAAGTTCTCGATCAGATGACCAAAAGCTCTACTTGTGGGTCATCATATAACTAAGACCCGCGTAAGGAAACAAACCTAATACCTACCTACACTTCATAAGTTACGTACAACCTACACTTCATAAGTTACGTACAAGTACCTACACTTCATAAAGTTACGTACAAGTACCTACACTTCATAAGTTACGTACAAGTACCTACACTTCATAAGTTACGTACAAGTACCTACACTTCATAAGTTACGTACAAGTACCTACACTTCATAAGTTACGTACAAGTACCTACACTTCATAAGTTACGTACAAGTACCTACACTTCATAAGGTTAAGTACAAGTTCTCAACTTAACTAAACAAACTCTGATGTAATATAACCATGTTTGTATATTTATCTTGTTTGCAGTACAAAGCGCACTCTCAACAGGTTGCTGGAACAATGTTATCATCTTAAACAACTTCACTAACTTGTTCCCACCAAAAGGAACACAAAAAAACAATACCCACTCAATTATTTACTCAATAAATCATTTCTGTACTTCGTTCTAATTTACTGTCACAGGAAATTTAGAGGAGAGCGCAAACATCCGCACAATTTATACTGAAGAGATACTGGGATGTTAGTGAGGCCAGGAACCTCTGGTACGAGTGTCCATACTTTGATAGCAGCAGCAGTGAGTGCAACAGCAGCAGCAGTGCAACAACAGCAGCAGCAGTAGTGAGTGCAACAGCAGCAGCAGTGAGTGCAACAGCAGCAGCAGTGAGTGCAACAGCAGCAGCAGAGAGTGCAACAGCAGCAGCAGTGAGTGCAACAGCAGCAGCAGTGAGTGCAACAGCAGCAGCAGTGAGTGCAACAGCAGCAGCAGTGAGTGCAACAGCAGCAGCAGTGAGTGCAACAGCAGCAGCAGTGAGTGCAACAGCAGCAGCAGCAGTAGTGAGTGGAGCAGCATCAGTGAGTGCAACAGCAGCAGCAGTGAGTGCAACAGCAGCAGCAGTGAGTGCAACAGCAGCAGCAGAGAGTGCAACAGCAGCAGCAGTGAGTGCAACAGCAGCAGCAGAGTGCAACAGCAGCAGCAGTGAGTGCAACAGCAGCAGCAGTGAGTGCAACAGCAGCAGCAGAGTGCAACAGCAGCAGCAGTGAGTGCAACAGCAGCAGCAGTGCAACAGCAGTGAGTGCAACAGCAGCAGTGAGTGCAACAGCAGCAGCAGTGAGTGCAACAGCAGCAGCAGTGAGTGCAACAGCAGCAGCAGTGAGTGCAACAGCAGCAGCAGTGAGTGCAACAGCAGCAGCAGTGAGTGGAGCAGCAGCAGCAGTGAGTGCAACAGCAGCAGCAGTGAGTGCAACAGCAGCAGCAGTGAGTGCAACAGCAGCAGCAGTGAGTGCAACAGCAGCAGCAGTGAGTGCAACAGCAGCAGCAGTGAGTGGAGCAGCAGCAGCAGTGAGTGCA
>NC_091302.1:54122957-54172957 GCF_038502225.1 Cherax quadricarinatus | reverse complement strand
TAGAGAACCTCGTAGCTTAACTGGTATAGCCTTGGTCGGCTTACAACCAAAAGGACCCAAGTTAAACCCTGGGCGAGACAAGGCTTATGGGCAAGTCTCTTAAATAGTTATGTATATTGTTGCGGCCCCCTGCCAAACTAGCGGTTAAATAGTTAACCTGCCGGCCGGCAGTACCACTGGGTACGTCATCAAACCCAATGTGGGGACTGCTGAGCCGGCCTTAGAACATTAAGTACCTGAACTCCTCAGGGTACGCATCTAAGCAGTAGGTACCTGGACACCTAATGGTACACAGCTACTGGCTTTAGAAACATCTACGCAGTAGGTACCTGACCACCTAATCGTATACATCTACTGGCTTCAGCTACATTATGTACCTGAGCGCCTCACTGTACGCACCTAAGCAGTAGGTACCTGAACACCTAAGGGTACACGTCTACTGGCTTCAGCAACATTAAGTACCTGAACTCCTCAGGGTACACATCTACGCAGTAGGTACCTGAACACCTAATCGTACCTATCTACTGGCGTTAGAAGAACCGCTCACCGCAGCTCACTGAGTCTGTTGGCCTCAGTTACTTGACGGCCGCATTCAGTGAGCTTGCAACATGGTGTTCGGCTAGCGGTGTGTCAACCGGCTTTGGAGAGGATTTACTGGACTACCGGTGATGTCTGTGGACTCACCGTCTACGCTGATCAATTGTGGGCCGGAGTCATCGGATGCTGTTTAGTGGGACATTACATGAAGAAAAGGTTGGAGTGTTACACTGAACTGGGCCAGGACCGTAGTGTGACACTTAGGGACGTATGATGGAGTGGAACACTGAGATATGCACAGGACCGTAGTGGAACACTGAGATGAAAAGGGTGTCGTGTGACACTGAAGATGGCCTGGTTGTAGTGTACACTGAATAGTGTCATGTGACTGGCCTCGACCGGGTAAGTGTCGTGAGAAACAGTTGACTGTAATATATTATTTTAAATGTTACTTAATTTATTATTTTATCATATATATATACATATATATATATATATATATATATATATATATATATATATATATATATATATATATATATATATATATTAGTGACACAGTAGTGTCAAGAAAGTTATACCCTGTGTAGGGTTATGAATTATTTATTATTTTAGTAAAATGCTAATTATAATTATTGTAACATGTACATATTATCATATGTTAGTTCAAATACCTCTAGATCAAAGAAAGTTGATTTTTATATTATATTAAAGATTAATTTATATTAATGTGTGTATTTATGTATGCCGAACTCTTTATTACAAAAGGAGTAAATCTTACCATTTATATTTAAAAATTACTTTTTTTGTAATATGCTTATTATTTATCAGTAAAGTGATAGGTAGCAGGGAAGTTAGTCGAGTGTTGTGGGTGGCATCCTGGGAGAATCTACAAGATTATAGTATTAAACCTCACAGGCCATTAATGTGAAGTTGTAGTGGAGGACAGGTGGTAGTGAGAACCATGTAGCAATGCAGGTGGTGATATTTATGTCGCAGGTGGTGGTTAAGTCTTGCAGGTGGTGGTTAAGTCTTGCAGGTGGTGGGTAAGTCTTGCAGGTGGTGGGTAAGTCTTGCAAGTGGTGGTTAAGTCTTGCAGGTGGTGGTTAAGTCTTGCAGGTGGTGGTTAAGTCTTGCAGGTGGTGGTTAAGTCTTGCAGGTGGTGGTTAAGTCTTGCAGGTGGTGGTTAAGTCTTGCAGGTGGTGGTTAAGTCTTGCAAGTGGTGGTTAAGTCTTGTAGGTGAAGTCTTGTAGGTGGTGGTTAAGTCTTGCAGGTGGTGGGTAAGTCTTGCAGGTGGTGGGTAAGTCTAGCAGGTGGTGGTTAAGTCTAGCAGGTGGTGGTTAAGTCTTGTAGGTGGTGGTTAAGTCTTACACCTTTCTTCATCTTAGTCTTCCATACCTAGAGTATACCTGGTGTATACCTGGTGTATACCTGTTGTATACCTGGAATATACCTGGAGCATATCTGGTGTATACCTGGAGGGTGTTTCGGGGTCAACGCCCCCGAGGCCCGGTCCATTATCAGGCCTCGCGGTGGATCAGGGTTTGATCAACCAAGCTGTTACTGCCGGAAGATGTAGTTAAAGCAGTGACAACTTGTACATAACTCCGCCTCTGATATATCAACTTTAATTTTTTTTTGCACACACGTGCATCAACAGTCAACTTAGATAATATGGGAGTTGATTATCATAGTCATGGGAGATGCTGGTGTTCATGGCAAGGAGTGGGTGGAGGGACTGGGTGGAAGGGAGTGGGTGGAGGGAGTGGGTGGAGATTAGTTATAGCAAACTGTTAAGGACCTTAATTAAACACCTAAGACTTCCTATAATTCAAGAATCATCCCACTCACTTTCTCCATCTCTCAAGACTCGCACTCAAACACTCACCCACACTCTAGCTTACACACTCACTCAAGGCTTTACACACAATATACTGTAGCAGTTTATTCACCACAATTACTAAGAATTTAGTCTTGGTGTGTGTGTGTGTGTGTGTGTGTGTGTGTGTGTGTGTGTGTGTGTGTGTTGCGCCTCCTGAAAGGGACTATATATTTTGTATATACTGAATTTTCAAATAATTTTATATTGGAGATGTTTTCGTTAATAGCTAAAACGAAAATATCTCGCTGTATTTGACTTATAACGTTAGTTTATGTAAGTAGGTAAGATGTACTTAGTTGTGCTGGGTGATGGAATTATGACTGGGTGTCAGCACTTGTTAACCGCTTGTTTCAATCACTGGGGTAGCTGTATAAGTCAGGTGATCACATCTGATGTTGGGGCTCCTGGGTCTACCTCACTCTTTCCCTCACTGCTCCTCTTAGGAGCTACATCAACCATTTTCTCTCTGGCTGTTGATTCGTCGTGACCGCAAACTTAATCAACTGTGTCATCTCTTTCTGGTTTGTGTAAAGTACTTCTCCGTGGGTGAGACGGAACGTACTTCTTGCCACTCTGTCAAACACCATTATTATAGTAACTTGTCTAAGTCGAGTCTTACACAGACATTACTAGTCTTGAGAATATACTCAAATTCTCACTTAATTGTATATACTTGTATTATTTTATTATTCATATTGTTGAATTTCTTCATAGTCGGTACTTGAGAATCTTACAATTATTGAAGGTATACCAAGAGAAGTGTAGGAGCCTGTCTCTTTATCAATTATTTTAACTCTGTATATATCCACATAGACAACTTTACTATTAAAGATCTTAAATTTTATTTAAATGGCTTATGTTTACCCAGTTGTGATCCCAAATTCATACTGAAAAGCGCTATAGAGTAGGATCTTAATTTCTATGTAGCTGGAATATATTCCAACCTCTTGTTACGACACCAGAAACAGCCCAGCGGCTAGAGGGAGATCAATCAGTTGACCCTTTAGCAAGCTCTACTGGTGTCTGTTATTGATGACGCACTTGGTAACCGAAACACACACACGCTCACCTCTGCTTAAAATAAGTGTTGTAGGCAGAAACATCTCAAGGTTATGAACTAAAAACATTACTTTATAACAAGCCTATCAATTCGTATGACATAAGTTACTCAACCCACAAATAATCATTATTTTAAGTGCAACACCAGACTAATTATATAAACATCCAGTAGACAAAACTGAGGAGCGGCACAAATATGAGGGTGTGAAACTCGCCAGCAGACGACCCTAGTCAACACAGTACGTGTAGATACAACCTAGTTTAATACTGTCCAAGCAATGCCGTGTGTAGACACCAACTACACCGAGACAAGCCCATTCGGTTCTAGAATAAGAGTCCACAATGCTGGACAAATACTAAATTCACTTATTCAGTAAACATCAGCAAGGCTCCTTCCCGAGACGGAGTCCACACCAAAAAATTCTGAACTGAATACCAAACAAAACAAAAATCTTCAGCACACAGTCTGTCCAAACGACAGGTTTATCAAGACATAAATCACAAACTTCTCCACACTGTCTCCCAGGAGCACAATTTAAGTTCACACTTGATCTAGTGCTGAAACCATTCTCAAGTTGTAGTAACCAAGTCCTCGGTGATATAATGTAAGAAGAATGTTAAGTGTTACAGTATTATGGATACTCAGAATGAAGAAGACAAGTTCAGAATGAAACCTTCCTCACAGCGGCTATGTCCACATTTCAACAATGTGTCAATTTACAAAACCATCAAATTGATAACTGAGACACTTGGATATCTTTATTCCGGAAACGTTTCGCCAGCCAGTAACTTCTTCAGTCCAGTGCAGAGAAAATTTCTAGTTTATCATTTCAATGTCATTAAAACGATACAATTCACATAAGATATAGGAAACAAGACAGATATTTAAAGTCCCAAGAATAACTGTGCAAGGTGTTTACATGTGAGGCAATATTAGGAGTGCAATAATTTTCATCCTTCCTAGCCCAGTATATGGCTAAGTTCTCTCTCAATGAGAAAGTGGGTTGGCCAACCATACTTAAACTTGTCAACACAGCAATCTCCACTACTTGTTAGCTAGTACTTGGTGCAAGCCTGCAAAATATGCCTCCACCTCTGGTTACCTCAATATCAAACAAAAACTATCATAAAATAACACACACACACACACACACGTAAACAGGTGTTCACACACCCATCAACACACCTGGTCTGGTGAATCATCACAGGTATGTTGAGGTACATGTATCTCCTCACACTGTCTCTTACACCTGCCAGGTGCATATTGCCCTTATGTAACATTATCACATACTTCTCATTATGTACGTAATATGTTGGTAGACAGCAACCATCCAGGGAGGTGCTGCCCTCATGTCATACGAGTGAGAAATGGAACGGATAAATGTTTTGCACTCTGGCAGATTTACTTGTTCTTAGTTTCTCACGAATATTTAAAATAAGAGAAATCTTACAAACTTTGATTTACATTTAGTATACACTTTACTTCCCTGGATTTACCAATTCTTAGTAGATTTACTTTTCAATTTACGAGACCTGGTCTTAGACGTGTTCTAGCTAGTTACAGTTACAACACCTCTATACATGACACCCATGCACCTTCACTGTATGTGTGTGTTCCTTTATTCGCTTTTCTCTTCCGTTAATCTTGTTCACCTCTCACTATCACTTATCTATTGCCTAACAACCTCACTAACCACCTATCTATTGCCTAACAACCTCACTAACCACCTATCTATTGCCTAACAACCTCACTAACCACCTATCTATTGCCTAACAACCTCACTAACCACCTATCTATTGCCTAACAACCTCACTAACCACCTATCTATTGCCTAACAACCTCACTAACCACCTATCTATTGCCTAACAACCTCACTAACCACCTATCTATTGCCTAACAGCCTCACTAACCACCTATCTATTGCCTAACAACCTCACTAACTACCTATCTATTGCCTAACAACCTCACTAACCACCTATCTATTGCCTAACAACCTCACTAACCACCTATCTATTGCCTAACAACCTCACTAACCACCTATCTATTGCCTAACAACCTCACTAACCACCTATCTATTGCCTAACAACCTCACTAACCACCTATCTATTGCCTAACAACCTCACTAACCACCTATCTATTGCCTAACAACCTCACTAACCACCTATCTATTGCCTAACAGCCTCACTAACCACCTATCTATTGCCTAACAACCTCACTAACTACCTATCTATTGCCTAACAACCTCACTAACCACCTATCTATTGCCTAACAACCTCACTAACCACCTATCTATTGCCTAACAACCTCACTAACCACCTATCTATTGCCTAACAGCCTCACTAACCACCTATCTATTGCCTAACAACCTCACTAACTACCTATCTATTGCCTAACAACCTCACTAACCACCTATCTATTGCCTAACAACCTCACTAACCACCTATCTATTGCCTAACAACCTCACTAACCACCTATCTATTGCCTAACAACCTCACTAACCACCTATCTATTGCCTAACAGCTTCACTAACCACCTATCTATTGCCTAACAACCTCACTAACCACCTATCTATTGCCTAACAGCCTCACTAACCACCTATCTATTGCCTAACAGCCTCACTAACCACCTATCTATTGCCTAACAACCTCACTAACCACCTATCTATTGCCTCCCCTCAAGGAAGGTTCCTTGATGTTGGTGAGGGGCTCTTGATTTAGGGAATTGGATCTGTGCTCCAGTTCCCCGAATTAAGCCTGAATGCCTTCCACATCCCCCCCCCCCCCAGGCGCTGTATAATCCTCCGGGTTTAGCGCTTCCCCCTTGATTATAATAATAATAATAATATCTATTGCCTAACAACCTCACTAACCACCTATCTATTGCCTAACAACCTCACTAACCACCTATCTATTGCCTAACAACCTCACTAACCACCTATCTATTGCCTAACAACCTCACTAACCACCTATCTATTGCCTAACAACCTCACTAACCACCTATCTATTGCCTAACAACCTCACTAACCACCTATCTATTGCCTAACAACCTCACTAACCACCTATCTATTGCCTAACAACCTCACTAACCACCTATCTATTGCCTAACAACCTCACTAACCACCTATCTATTGCCTAACAACCTCACTAACCACCTATCTATTGCCTAACAACCTCACTAACCACCTATCTATTGCCTAACAGCCTCACTAACCACCTATCTATTGCCTAACAACCTCACTAACCACCTATCTATTGCCTAACAACCTCACTAACCACCTATCTATTGCCTAACAACCTCACTAACCACCTATCTATTGCCTAACAACCTCACTAACCACCTATCTATTGCCTAACAACCTCACTAACCACCTATCTATTGCCTAACAACCTCACTAACCACCTATCTATTGCCTAACAACCTCACTAACCACCTATCTATTGCCTAACAACCTCACTAACCACCTATCTATTGCCTAACAGCCTCACTAACCACCTATCTATTGCCTAACAACCTCACTAACTACCTATCTATTGCATAACAACCTCACTAACCACCTATCTATTGCCTAACAACCTCACTAACCACCTATCTATTGCCTAACAACCTCACTAACCACCTATCTATTGCCTAACAGCCTCACTAACCACCTATCTATTGCCTAACAACCTCACTAACTACCTATCTATTGCCTAACAACCTCACTAACCACCTATCTATTGCCTAACAACCTCACTAACCACCTATCTATTGCCTAACAACCTCACTAACCACCTATCTATTGCCTAACAACCTCACTAACCACCTATCTATTGCCTAACAGCTTCACTAACCACCTATCTATTGCCTAACAACCTCACTAACCACCTATCTATTGCCTAACAGCCTCACTAACCACCTATCTATTGCCTAACAGCCTCACTAACCACCTATCTATTGCCTAACAACCTCACTAACCACCTATCTATTGCCTAACAACCTCACTAACCACCTATCTATTGCCTAACAACCTCACTAACCACCTATCTATTGCCTAACAACCTCACTAACCACCTATCTATTGCCTAACAACCTCACTAACCACCTATTGCCTAACAACCTCACTAACCACCTATTGCCTAACAACCTCACTAACCACCTATCTATTGCCTAACAACCTCACTAACCACCTATCTATTGCCTAACAACCTCACTAACCACCTATCTATTGCCTAACAACCTCACTAACCACCTATCTATTGCCTAACAACCTCACTAACCACCTATCTATTGCCTAACAACCTCACTAACCACCTATCTATTGCCTAACAGCCTCACTAACCACCTATCTATTGCCTAACAACCTCACTAACCACCTATCTATTGCCTACCAACCTCACTAACCACCTATCTATTGCCTAACAACCTCACTAACCACCTACCCACCTCAGTGCCATCACTTTCCATCGCTACCTAAAAAATAACATTAATCGGTGAGGCGCAACATTAAAGCAACACAATTTGCTGGAGTAAGCTGAGGTGAGGGAGAGGAACGAGGGGGAGGGGAGGAACGAGGGGGAGGGGAAGGAGAGGAACGAGGGGGAGGGGAAGGAGAGGAACTATTAGGGAGGGGAAGAGGGGGTAACTTCACTAATGAAAGACGGTTGAAGATATAGTATTGTTTAGTATATACTGTGCGTGTGTCACTCGCCTTCATCTTCCACATCTCTTAGGCATGATGTAAAGTGTGAGTGTACATGAAGTGTACGTAACTATCATGGGTACAGTAGCAGCACGCTGCTTGTGTACTTAATTTTTTGTTGTTTTTGGTGGTAAATCTAACGGTAAGAACACAAGCAAAATAAGCACTTCTAATTCCATTATTAATTCCATTACTATTAATTCCACTCCTATTTATTCTCGCTAATTCCAATAAGGTCTTATTATTACCCTGATATTTCTCGCTATCTGCCCCTGTCCCTACACTTGTAACACCAGTGACTCTCTGCTGCAGTCTACACTTGTAGCACTAGGGACTGTCTCTGCTGCAGTCTACACTTGTAGCACTAGGGACTGTCTCTGCTGCAGTCTACACTTGTAGCAATTGGGACTGTCTCTGCTGCAGTCTACACTTGTAGCACTAGGGACTGTCTCTGCTGCAGTCTACACTTGTAGCACTAGGGACTGTTTCTGCTGCAGTCTACACTTGTAGCACTAGGGACTGTCTCTGCTGCAGTCTACACTTGTAGCACTAGGGACTGTTTCTGCTGCAGTCTACACTTGTAGCACTAGGGACTGTCTCTGCTGCAGTCTACAATTGTAGCACTAGGGACTGTCTCTGCTGCAGTCTACACTTGTAGCACTAGGGACTGTCTCTGCTGCAGTCTACATTTGTAGCACTAGGGACTGTCTCTGCTGCAGTCTACACTTGTAATACCAGTGACTCTGCAGATGTAATATACACAGACTTTGCAAAAGCGTTTGACAATTGCAATCATGGCGTAATAGCGCACAAAATACGTGCTAAAGGAATAACTGGCAAAGTGGGGAGATCGATCTTCAAGTTCCTAACCAATCGAACACAGTAGTGGTCAACAGAGTTAAATCGGAAGCTGCCATAGTGAAAAGCTCTGTTCTACAAGGCACAGTACTCACTCCCATCCTGTTCCTCAACCTCATATCAGACATAGATATGTAATCCACAGCACCGTGTCATCCTTTGCAGACGATACAAGGATCTGCATGAGACTGTCATCTATTGAGGACCCGGTTATCCTTCAAGAAGATATAAACAAAGTTTTCCAGTGGGCAACGGAAAACAATGAGATGTTCAATAAGGACAAATTCCAACTACTCCGTTATGGAAAACTGGAGATGATAATAACTAGAACAGAGTATACTACAAAATCTGGACATACAATAGAACAGAAAAATAATGTAAGGGACCTGGGAGTAGTAATGTCTGAGAATCTCACTTTCAAGGATCACAACAGTGCCACGATCACACGTGCAAAGAAAATGATAGGATGGATAATAGGAACGTTCAAAACAAGTGATGCCAAGCCAATGATGATCCTTTTCAAATCACTTGTTCTCTCTAGGCTGGAATACTGCTGTACATTAACATTTCCATTCAGAGCAGGTGAAATTGCAGATCTAGAGAATATACAGAGAACCTTTACTGCACGGATAAGTTCTGTCCAGGGCCTTAACTACTGGGAACGCTTGGAAGCACTTGACTTGTACTCGCTGGAACACAGGAGAGATATATCATAATCTACACTTAGAAAATCCTAGAAGGGATGGTCCCGAATCTGCAAACAGAAACCGTTCGCTACGAAAGTAAAAGACTGGGCAGGCGATGCAAAATATCCCCAATTAAAAGTAGGGGCGCCATTGGTACACTAAATAAACACGATAAGTGTCCGGGGCCCAAGACTGTTCAACAGCCTCCTACCAAGCATAAGGGGAATTACCGATAGGCCCCTGGCTGCCTTCAAGGAGCTGGTGCTGTATAGTCCTTGTGGCTTAGCGCTTCTTTTTGATTATAATAATAATCAAGGAGCTGGACAGATACCTAAAGTCGGTGCCGGATCAGCCGGGTTGTGGTTCGTACGCTGGACTACGTTTGGCTAGCAGTAACAGCCTGGTTGATCAGGCCCTGATCCACCGGGAGGCCTGGTCGTAGACCGGGCCGCGGGGGCGTTGATCCCCGGAATACCCTCCAGGTAGTCTACACTTGTAATACCAGTGACTGTCTCTGCTGCAGTCTACACCTGTAATACCAGTGACTGGTGCAGTCTACACTTGTAACGCTAGTGACTGTCTCTGCTGCAGTCTACACTTGTAATACCAGTAACTGTCTCTGCTGCAGTCTACACTTGTAATACCAGTGACTGTCTCTGCTGCAGTCTACACTTGTAATACCAGTGACTGGTGTAGTCTACACTTGTAATACCAGTGACTGTCTCTGCTGCAGTCTACACTTGTAATACCAGTGACTGTCTCTGCTGCAGTCTACACTTGTAATACCAGTGACTGGTGCAGTCTACACTTGTAATACCAGTGACTGTCTCTGCTGCAGTCTACACTTGTAATACCAGTGACTGGTGCAGTCTACACTTGTAATACCAGTGACTGTCTCTGCTGCAGCCTACATTTGTAATACCAGTGACTGTCTCTGCTGCAGTCTACACTTGTAATACCAGTGACTGTCTCTGCTGCAGCCTACATTTGTAATACCAGTGACTGTCTCTGCTGCAGTCTACACTTGTAATACCAGTGACTGTCTCTGCTGCAGTCTACACTTGTAATACCAGTGACTGTCTCTGCTGCAGTCTACACTTGTAATACCAGTGACTGTCTCTGCTGCAGTCTACACTTGTAATACCAGTGACTGTCTCTGCTGCAGTCTACACTTGTAATACCAGTGACTGTCTCTGCTGCAGTCTACACTTGTAATACCAGTGACTGTCTCTGCTGCAGTCTACACTTGTAATACCAGTGACTGTCTCTGCTGCAGTCTACACTTGTAATACCAGTGACTGTCTCTGCTGCAGTCTGGACATAGTGTGCTACCGCTTTTCTGTACAGCTGTGACAGCCACTTCATAATATTTATGGAGAAGCGATAAACCAGTGAGGTTCTCATACAGCGCCTGCGGAATTGGAGGTACCCTTTCCTTGGATCAGTTTTGATCCAAGGGAAGGGTAGCTCCAATTCACCAGCATCAAAATGGCTTGTTCTTATAGAGATAAAAGAATCACATGATGGAAGCAGCAGTGGCCGGTCTCTCCTGTCTCAGCTCACAAGACCTACAATATTTGTCGAGCCGGTGGTGTTCCTCAGTGTTAGTGTTATATTAGTGCATCTCTCTGTATACTAAACAAGATGGAGGCGTTAGGTACATTGTTATTGGCAACTGCCTACGCTACCTTGTTGTCAGGTCAGCAGTAAGATCAGTGAGCAGTGATGCAGTTATCATACTGAAACTATGACAGCTGAGACGATGGCATCGCACACAGTTGTGAAGAAGCAACCCATGCAATACCTACATCACTAGCGTCGCTGAATGCATTTGCAGTCAAGTGGTACCTGACCAATTAGATTTGGTCCAACTTTCAAAGGATAGCATGTTATACACCATGAAGTCAACAAGATCATTAAGAGAAGCTCTGCTAGTGACCTGTTGACATAACTATTATCTTTATTAGCCAGCAATCATATACAGCCGTCAGCTTCATTCATGGATCACACTATATCCATGGAAAAATGGTAGGCAGCTAGGCTTTGGATATACCCTGGCCAACACCTACACGCCATTCAGCGCTGATTAGCCAGGTGGTGATGCTGATCATGGGAAAGAACTTAAAATCAAGAATAAGGGCTTTGGCCCACGAGTATTACTTCGTCCTAACATTATCAGAGACATAAAATATTGCGAGGAACTGACAAGGTGGACAAAGGCAGAAGTTCCAGAGATGGGACACAGAAATATGGGGTCACAATTGGAAGTTAAAGACTCGGATGAGTCAGAAGGATATTAGAGTTGTCAGGAAGTGGAATAGTCTGGAAAGTGACGTAGTGTAGGCAGGATACATGCATAGTTTTAAGACGAGGTTTGATAAAGCTCATGAAACACGAAGAATGACCTAGGAACGATCAGTGAAGAGGCGCATCCAGAAGCTATGAATCGACCCCTGCACCCACAATTAGGTGAGTACACACACACAAGGACATTAAAATAATGTATAGAAGACTATTATTAAGTAACTCAGGTGTGAGGTTTAAGACGACTTACGGACAGCTCAATAATTAAAGGCGTAATTAACGTCACATTCGCCACTCATCGCTCCACTTACCTGAAAATGAAAAAAGTTTTAATTAATATGAGAAAAATTTACCTGGAGGAAGAATAAAAAAAAGGATAGAGAGAAGAGAGAGAAGAGAGAGAGAGAGTGTGTGTGTGTGTGTGTGTGTGTATCTTTTCTTTAAATAAGCACTATCATCTCTTATTAATATGAGACATTTTTCGTGCCGTCTTACACAGAGGCTAACACCACTTCCCTAACACACACACACACAGGATCCATACATAGCTTTAAGAAGAGGTATGATAAAGCTCATGGAGCAGGAAGTGTGACCCAGTAACGGCAAGTGAAGAGGCTGTGCCTCGACCCCTGCAACCACAACTAGGTGAGTACACACAGGAAGGCTGGTTGTCAAGGGTCAGCTGGTGTGGTACAGCGTCCAGCAACGGGAAATTTAGTGCAAATAAATGGATAAAGCATAAATGAGCACACTTAAACTTTACTGACACAACTGAATTTTGGCTGGATAGCCATTAGTGTCTATCATGTTCATCCTGTGAACCACACTATCACACTACATGACCTAAGTTATGGTTCACTTCATGTTCATCCTGTGAACCACACTATCACACTACATGACCTAAGTTATGGTTCACTCCATGTTCATCCTGTGAACCACACTATCACACTACATGACCTAAGTTATGGTTCACTCCATGTTCATCCTGTGAACCACACTATCACACTACATGACCTAAGTTATGGTTCACTCTATGTTCATCCTGTGAACCACACTATCACACTACATGACCTAAGTTATGGTTCACTCCATGTTCATCCTGTGAACCACACTATCACACTACATGACCTAAGTTATGGTTCACTCTATGTTCATCCTGTGAACCACACTATCACACTACATGACGTAAGTTATGGTTCACTCCATGTTCATCCTGTGAACCACACTATCACACTACATGACCTAAGTTATGGTTCACTCTATGTTCATCCTGTGAACCACACTATCACACTACATGACCTAAGTTATGGTTCACTCCATGTTCATCCTGTGAACCACACTATCACACTACATGACCTAAGTTATGGTTCACTCCATGTTCATCCTGTGAACCACACTATCACACTACATGACCTAAGTTATGGTTCACTCCATGTTCATCCTGTGAACCACACTATCACACTACATGACCTAAGTTATGGTTCACTCCATGTTCATCCTGTGAACCACACTATCACACTACATGACCTAAGTTATGGTTCACTTCATGTTCATCCTGTGAACCACACTATCACACTACATGACCTAAGTTATGGTTCACTCCATGTTCATCCTGTGAACCACACTATCACACTACATGACCTAAGTTATGGTTCACTTCATACTTCAAATGTTGAAGTCTTGAGCAAAATTACAGTGAACAGACCAGGCCCCTGCTGGATCAAGGTCTGATCAACCAGGCTGTTTCTGTACCATTTATTAACAACACAATGACATAAAACACACAATAACACCAGAGATCACTAACATGGCCACCAAAAAACACAGCAGTAACACCAGAGATCACCAACATGGCGACACAAAACACCAGAGATCACCAACATGGCGACACAAAACACCAGAGATCACCAACATGGCCACACAAAACACCAGAGATCACCAACATGGCCACACAAAACACCAGAGATCACCAACATGGCCACACAAAACACCAGAGATCACCAACATGGCCGCACAAAACACCAGAGATCACCAACATGGCGACACAAAACACCAGAGATCACCAACATGGCGACACAAAACACCAGAGATCACCAACATGGCGACACAAAACACCAGAGATCACCAACATGGCGACACAAAACACCAGAGATCACCAACATGGCGACACAAAACACCAGAGATCACCAACATGGCGACACAAAACACCAGAGATCACCAACATGGCCGCACAAAACACCAGAGATCACCAACATGGCGACACAAAACACCAGAGATCACCAACATGGCCGCACAAAACACCAGAGATCACCAACATGGCGACGAGATCACCAAATGGCCGCACACCAGAGATCACCAACATGGCGACACAAAACACCAGAGATCACCAACATGGCCGCACAAAACACCAGAGATCACCAACATGGCGACACAAAACACCAGAGATCACCAACATGGCCGCACAAAACACCAGAGATCACCAACATGGCCACACAAAACACCAGAGATCACCAACATGGCCACACAAAATATTAAATGAACAAATAAACGATCCCAAAGATCAACAAACTTAAAAAAATGAGACAAAAACCAACTCAGACTGTAGCAATAATTCTCATCATAAGACATAAGAGTTCAGAATAATACTGTATTATAGTGAAGGAAAACACAACTATAACAACATATAATTCACCATTATAACAGTTCAAAATACACCATTATAACAGTTCAAAATACACCATTATAACAGGTCAAAATACACCATTATAACAGGTCAAAATATACCAGAGGGGAAATTTGGGTTAGGTTAAAGGTGCCACAACCAAGCGAGAGCGAGAGGGAGGCTGTACATGAAGGCGGGTGATCTGTGTGGGTGGGGGGTGGGGGGGGGGCTAGAGAGAGCCATAATAATAACATTGTTAATTAATCCTTTGTCAACATGACCTCACAAGTTTGTCTTGAATCACTCGCCAACCTTCCTTCCTTCCCAGGGACCTTCCTTCCCAGGGACCTTCCTTCCCAGGGACCTTCCTTCCCGGGGGCCTTCCTTCCCGGGGGCCTTCCTTCCCGGGGACCTTCCTTCCCGGGGACCTTCCTTCCCGGGGGCCTTCCTTCCCGGGGACCTTCCTTCCCAGGGGCCTTCCTTCCCAGGGGCCTTCCTTCCCAGGGGTCTTCCTTCCCAGGGGCCTTCCTTCCCAGGGACCTTCTTTCCCAGGGACCTTTTCCTCTTTCCTCTCAGGAACCTTCCTTCCCTACTTCCTTCCCAGGACCTTCCCTCTTCCCTCCACTCTTCCCTTTCTTCCCTGCAATTTCTCCAAGATTCTTCCCGTTCAATCCTTTCCCCTACATCCCTATTCTTCAGTGCCATCCCCTCCATGTTCCCTCTCATCCACCCAGGCTCCACTACATTAACCTTCTAGACAGGTGAGCAAGTGACGTCTTCATCTACTGAGTGTGTGTCCATCAGGCTGCCTCTGCTTCACTATGATCTATGCTGAGAAACTGTATACCTATCAAGGCTGCGGGACTGTATACAAATTAAGGCCGAGGGACTGACTGCCTCATCTTCAACTGCTTCCGGCAAGTAATCTCTGCATTGAATTAACAAATCCACTGGTTGACGAAACGTTTTCATAATAATATTACCCAACTTGTTAGTATAGTATACCATACATGCAATGATCTTATCCCTTTCCATGCAGACCACAATTCCACATCTTCCGGCCAATACACGCACCTACCACATCTTCCGGCCAATACACGCACCTACCACATCTTCCGGCCAATACACGCACCTACCACATCTTCCGGACAATACACGCACCTACCACATCTTCCGGCCAATACACGCACCTACCACATCTTCCGGCCAATACACGCACCTACCACATCTTCCGGACAATACACGCACCTACCACATCTTCCGGACAATACACGCACCTACCACATCTTCCGGACAATACACGCACCTACCACATCTTCCGGCCAATACACGCACCTACCACATCTTCCGGACAATACACGCACCTACCACATCTTCCGGCCAATACACGCACCTACCACATCTTCCGGCCAATACACGCACCTACCACATCTTCCGGACAATACACGCACCTACCACATCTTCCGGCCAATACACGCACCTACCACATCTTCCGGACAATACACGCACCTACCACATCTTCCGGCCAATACACGCACCTACCACATCTTCCGGCCAATACACGCACCTACCACATCTTCCGGACAATACACGCACCTACCACATCTTCCGGACAATACACGCACCTACCACATCTTCCGGCCAATACACGCACCTACCACATCTTCCGGACAATACACGCACCTACCACATCTTCCGGCCAATACACGCACCTACCACATCTTCCGGACAATACACGCACCTACCACATCTTCCGGACAATACACGCACCTACCACATCTTCCGGCCAATACACGCACCTACCACATCTTCCGGACAATACACGCACCTACCACATCTTCCGGCCAATACACGCACCTACCACATCTTCCGGACAATACACGCACCTACCACATCTTCCGGACAATACACGCACCTACCACATCTTCCGGCCAATACACGCACCTACCACATCTTCCGGACAATACACGCACCTACCACATCTTCCGGACAATACACGCACCTACCACATCTTCCGGACAATACACGCACCTACCACATCTTCCGGCCAATACACGCACCTACCACATCTTCCGGACAATACACGCACCTACCACATCTTCCGGACAATACACGCACCTACCACATCTTCCGGACAATACACGCACCTACCACATCTTCCGGACAATACACGCACCTACCACATCTTCCGGACAATACACGCACCTACCACATCTTCCGGCCAATACACGCACCTACCACATCTTCCGGACAATACACGCACCTACCACATCTTCCGGACAATACACGCACCTACCACATCTTCCGGACAATACACGCACCTACCACATCTTCCGGACAATACACGCACCTACCACATCTTCCGGCCAATACACGCACCTACCACATCTTCCGGACAATACACGCACCTACCACATCTTCCGGCCAATACACGCACCTACCACATCTTCCGGACAATACACGCACCTACTCTAAATATATTTTATCAGTCCATCAAAGGATGGGTTAGCTTGTGATGTGGTAATTTTCAAGTAATAGAAATTTCAACTCTGCTAGAACGATACCCTTGAAGTTCCTATACTGGATGAACCTTTAATAGTATACTTAACGATATCCTCATTGAACTACCGAAATCCCCCAGCCAAGGCTGACAAATTTCCAAACTATGTAACCCATCCTGTGTAATGGAAAATGACAAGGAAACAGTTTTGTCCCTATTATGTAACAAGAATGACAGCAGCACACTGCTGATGCATCCAGTTTTTGTAAATAACAAATATTAAGTGTGAGAAGTGTGTTTATCCCAACACGTGAGCACAATGGTAGATTCCACATCAACGTTGATGATACTAAAATCATACAACACGTGAGCACAATGGTAGATTCCACATCAACGTTGATGATACTAAAATCATACAACACGTGAGCACAATGGTAGATTCCACATCAACGTTGATGATACTAAAATAATACAACACGTGAGCACAATGGTAGATTCCACATCAACATTGATGATACTAAAATCATACAACACGTGAGCACAATGGTAGATTCCACATCAACGTTGATGATACTAAAATCATACAACAGTTTTACTGAAGCCTCTTGACCTTAGCTGAGATGAGCCGCATAGTAGTTGTGACCTGGCTGAGTCATGTGACCTAAAGTGGCCTACATGACCTAAGAGCACTGGCAGCAGCAGCACTGGCATCGATCCAGCGGATCAGCTGGTCCCTCCACATCCCTCCCCTCCCCATCCCGCCCCTCCTCGTGTCTGCTGCTGCTGCTGTTGTCTGGGCCACTGTCTCTCCTGCTGCTGTTGTCTGGGTCACTGTCTCTCCTGCTGCTGCTGTTGTCTGGGCCACTGGCTCTCCTGCTGTTGTCTGGGCCACTGTCTCTCCTGCTGCTGTTGTCTGGGCCACTGTCTCTCCTGCTGCTGTTGTCTGGGCCACTGTCTCTCCTGCTGCTGTTGTCTGGGTCACTGTCTCTCCTGCTGCTGCTGTTGTCTGGGCCACTGTCTCTCCTGCTGCTGCTGTTGTCTGGGCCACTGGCTCTCCTGCTGTTGTCTGGGCCACTGTCTCTCCTGCTGCTGTTGTCTGGGCCACTGTCTCTCCTGCTGCTGTTGTCTGGGTCACTGTCTCTCCTGCTGCTGTGGGTCACTGTCTCTCCTGCTGCTGCTGTTGTCTGGGTCACTGTCTCTCCTGTCTGGGGGTCACTGTCTCTCCTGCTGCTGCTGTTGTCTGGGCCACTGTCTCTCCTGCTGCTGCTGTTGTCTGGGCCACTGGCTCTCCTGCTGTTGTCTGGGTCACTGTCTCTCCTGCTGCTGTTGTTGTCTTGGTCACTGTCTCTCCTGCTGCTGTTGTTGTCTTGGTCACTGTCTCTCCTGCTGCTGTTGTTGTCTGGGCCACTGTCTCTCTTGCTTTAGTCTGGGGGCCACTGTCTCTCCTGCTGCTGCTGTTGTCTGGGCCACTGGCTCTCCTGCTGTTGTCTGGGTCACTGTCTCTCCTGCTGCTGTTGTTGTCTTGGTCACTGTCTCTCCTGCTGCTGTTGTTGTCTTGGTCACTGTCTCTCCTGCTGCTGTTGTTGTCTGGGCCACTGTCTCTCTTGCTTTAGTTTGGGTCACTGTCTCTCCTGCTGCTGTTGTTGTCTGGGCCACTGTCTCTCTTGCTGTTGTCTGGGTCACTGTCTCTCCTGCTGCTGTTGTTGTCTGGGCCACTGTCTCTCTTGCTTTAGTTTGGGTCACTGTCTCTCCTGCTGCTGTTGTTGTCTGGGCCACTGTCTCTCTTGCTGTAGTCTGGGTCACTGTCTCTCCTGCTGCTGTTGTTGTCTGGGCCACTGTCTCTCTTGCTGTAGTCTGGATCACTGTCTCTCTTACTGTAGTCTGGGTCACTGTCTCTCCTGCTGCTGTTGTTGTCTGGGCCACTGTCTCTCTTGCTGTAGTCTGGGTCACTGTCTCTCCTGCTGCTGTTGTCTGAGCCACTGTCTCTCTTGCTGTAGTCTGGATCACTGTCTCTCTTACTGTAGTCTGGGTCACTGTCTCTCCTGCTGCTGTTGTTGTCTGGGCCACTGTCTCTCTTGCTGTAGTCTGGGTCACTGTCTCTCCTGCTGCTGTTGTCTGGGTCACTGTCTCTCCTGCTGCTGTTGTCTGGGTCACTGTCTCTCTTGCTGTAGTCTGGGTCACTGTCTCTCCTGCTGCTGTTGTCTGGGCCACTGTCTCTCTTGCTGTTGTCTGGGTCACTGTCTCTCCTGCTGCTGTTGTCTGGGCCACTGTCTCTCTTGCTGTTGTCTGGGTCACTGTATCTCCTGCTGCTGTTGTCTGGGTCACTGTCTCTCCTGCTGCTGTTGTTGTCTGGGCCACTGTCTCTCTTGCTGTTGTCTGGGTCACTGTCTCTCCTGCTGCTGTTGTCTGGGTCACTGTCTCTCTTGCTGTAGTCTGGGTCACTGTCTCTCCTGCTGTTGTCTGGGCCACTGTCTCTCTTGCTGTAGTCTGGGTCACTGTCTCTCCTGCTGCTGCTGTTGTCTGGGTCACTGTCTCTCCTGCTGCTGTTGTCTGGGCCACTGTCTCTCCTGCTGTTGTTGTCTGGGCCACTGTCTCTCCTGCTGCTGTTGTCTGGGCCACTGTCTCTCCTGCTGTTGTTGTCTGGGCCACTGTCTCTCCTGCTGCTGTTGTCTGGGCCACTGTCTCTCCTGCTGCTGTTGTCTGGGCCACTGTCTCTCCTGCTGCTGTTGTCTGGTTAACTGTCTTGCTGCTACTGTTGTCTGGGTCACTGTCTTGCTGCTACTGTTGTCTGGGTCACTTTCTCTCCTGCTGCTGTCTGGGTCACTCTCTCTCCTGCTGCTGTTGTCTGGGTCACTGTCTCTCCTGCTGCTGTCTGGGTCACTCTCCTGCTGCTGTTGTCTGGATCACTGTCTCTCCTGCTGCCGTTGTCTGGGTCACTCTCCTGCTGCTGTTGTCTGGGTCACTCTCCTGCTGCTGTTGTCTGGGTCGCTCTCTTGCTGCTGTTGTCTTGGTCACTCTCCTGCTGTCGTTGTCTGGGTCACTTTCCTGCTGCTGTTGTCTGGGTCACTCTCTTGCTGCTGTCTGGGTCACTCTCCTGCTGTTGTCTGGGTCACTCTCCTGCTGCTGTTGTCTGGGTCACTCCTGCTGCTGTCTGGGTCACTCTTGCTGCTGTCTGGGTCACTCTCCTGCTGCTGTTGTCTGGGTCACTCTCCTGCTGCTGTCTGGGTCACTCTCCTGCTGCTGTTGTCTGGGTCACTCTCCTGCTGCCGTTGTCTGGGTCACTCTCCTGCTGCCGTTGTCTGGGTCACTCTCCTGCTGCCGTTGTCTGGGTCACTCTCCTGCTGCTGTTGTCTGGGTCACTCTCTTGCTGCTGTCTGGGTCACTCTCCTTCTGCTGTTGTTTGGGTCACTCTCCTGCTGCTGTTGTCTGGGTCACTCTCCTGCTGCTGTCTTGGTCACTCTCCTGCTGCCGTTGTCTGGGTCACTCTCCTGCTGTTGTCTGGGTCACTCTCCTGCTGCTGTTGTCTGGGTCACTCTCCTGCTGCCGTTGTCTGGGTCACTCTCCTGCTGCTGTTGTCTGGGTCACTCTCCTGCTGCTGTTGTCTGGGTCACTCTCCTGCTGCTGTTGTCTGGGTCACTCTCCTGCTGCTGTTGTCTGGCTCACTGTCTCTCCTGCTGCTGTTGTCTGGGTCACTCTCCTGCTGCTGTCTGGGTCACTCTCCTGCTGCTGTCTGGGTCACTCTCCTGCTGCTGTTGTCTGGGTCACTCTCCTGCTGCTGTTGTCTGGGCCACTGCCTCTCCTGCTGCTGTTGTCTGGGTCACTGTCTCTCCTCCTGCTGCTGTTGTCCGGGTCACTGTCTCTCCTCCTGCTGCTGTTGTCTGGGTCACTGTCTCTCCTGCTGTTGTCTGGGTCACTGTCTCTCCTGCTGTTGTCTGGGTCACTGTCTCTCCTGCTGTTGTCTGGGTCACTGTCTCTCCTGCTGCTGTTGTCTGGGTCACTCTCTCCTGCTGCTGTTGTCTGGGTCACTGTCTCTCCTGCTGCTGTTGTCTGGGTCACTGTCTCCTGCTGCTGTTGTCTGGGTCACTGTCTCCTGCTGCTGTTGTCTGGGTCACTGTCTCTCCTCCTGCTGCTGTTGTCTGGGTCACTCTCCTGCTGCTGTTGTCTGGGTCACTGTCTCTCCTGCTGCTGTCTGGGTCACTCTCCTGCTGCTGTTGTCTGGATCACTGTCTCTCCTGCTGCCGTTGTCTGGGTCACTCTCCTGCTGCTGTTGTCTGGGTCACTCTCCTGCTGCTGTTGTCTGGGTCGCTCTCTTGCTGCTGTTGTTTTGGTCACTCTCCTGCTGTCGTTGTCTGGGTCACTTTCCTGCTGCTGTTGTCTGGGTCACTCTCTTGCTGCTGTCTGGGTCACTCTCCTGCTGTTGTCTGGGTCACTCTCCTGCTGCTGTTGTCTGGGTCACTCCTGCTGCTGTCTGGGTCACTCTTGCTGCTGTCTGGGTCACTCTCCTGCTGCTGTTGTCTGGGTCACTCTCCTGCTGCTGTCTGGGTCACTCTCCTGCTGCTGTTGTCTGGGTCACTCTCCTGCTGCCGTTGTCTGGGTCACTCTCCTGCTGCCGTTGTCTGGGTCACTCTCCTGCTGCCGTTGTCTGGGTCACTCTCCTGCTGCTGTTGTCTGGGTCACTCTCTTGCTGCTGTTGTCTGGGTCACTCTCCTTCTGCTGTTGTTTGGGTCACTCTCCTGCTGCTGTTGTCTGGGTCACTCTCCTGCTGCTGTCTTGGTCACTCTCCTGCTGCCGTTGTCTGGGTCACTCTCCTGCTGTTGTCTGGGTCACTCTCCTGCTGCTGTTGTCTGGGTCACTCTCCTGCTGCCGTTGTCTGGGTCACTCTCCTGCTGCTGTTGTCTGGGTCACTCTCCTGCTGCCGTTGTCTGGGTCACTCTCCTGCTGCTGTTGTCTGGGTCACTCTCCTGCTGCTGTTGTCTGGCTCACTGTCTCTCCTGCTGCTGTTGTCTGGGTCACTCTCCTGCTGCTGTCTGGGTCACTCTCCTGCTGCTGTTGTCTGGGTCACTCTCCTGCTGCTGTTGTCTGGGTCACTCTCCTGCTGCTGTTGTCTGGGCCACTGCCTCTCCTGCTGCTGTTGTCTGGGTCACTGTCTCTCCTCCTGCTGCTGTTGTCCGGGTCACTGTCTCTCCTCCTGCTGCTGTTGTCTGGGTCACTGTCTCTCCTGCTGTTGTCTGGGTCACTGTCTCTCCTGCTGTTGTCTGGGTCACTGTCTCTCCTGCTGTTGTCTGGGTCACTGTCTCTCCTGCTGCTGTTGTCTGGGTCACTCTCTCCTGCTGCTGTTGTCTGGGTCACTGTCTCTCCTGCTGCTGTTGTCTGGGTCACTGTCTCCTGCTGCTGTTGTCTGGGTCACTGTCTCCTGCTGCTGTTGTCTGGGTCACTGTCTCTCCTCCTGCTGCTGTTGTCTGGGTCACTCTCCTGCTGCTGTTGTCTGGGTCACTCTCCTGCTGCTGTTGTCTGGGTCACTCTCCTGCTGCCATTGTCTGGGTCACTCTCCTGCTGCTGTTTGGGTCACTCTCCTGCTGCTGTTGTCTGGGTCACTCTCCTGCTGCTGTTGTCTGGGTCACTCTCCTGCTGTTGTCTGGGTCACTCTCCTGCTACTGTTATCTGGGGTCACTCTCCTGCTGCTGTTGTCTGGGTCACTCTCCTGCTGCTGTCTGGGTCACTCTCCTGCTGCTGTCTGGGTCACTCTCCTGTCTGGGTCACTCTCCTGCTGCTGTTGTCTGGGTCACCCTCCTGCTGTTGTCTGGGTCACTCTCCTGCTGTTGTCTGGGTCACTCTCCTGCTGTTGTCTGGGTCACTCTCCTGCTGTTGTCTGGGTCACTCTCCTGCTGCTGTTGTCTGGGTCACTCTCCTGCTGTTGTCTGGGTCACTCTCCTGCTGTTGTCTGGGTCACTCTCCTGCTGTTGTCTGGTATCACTGTTTACTCTGTTTATTCTTCTACTTCAAACTCGTTTTCTAGTTTTTTTCTGGCAATATTTTTTTTTAAAAGACTATTTCAGGAACCCGAGTTGTACTGGACATTATCATTAAATGTTTACTTAGCTAAACTTTGTCACGCTCCTGGAGGCCTATGTGAGAGGTCATACTCCTGGAGGCCTATGTGACAGGTCAGGCTCCTGGAGGCCTATGTGAGAGGTCATGCTCCTGGAGGCCTATATGAGAGGTCATACTCCTGGAGGCCTATGTGACAGGTTATGCTCCTGGAGGCCTATGTGAGAGGTCATGCTCCTGGAGGTCTATGTGAGAGGTCATGCTCCTGGAGGTCTATGTGAGAGGTCAGGCTCCTGGAGGCCTATGTGAGAGGTCATGCTAATGGAGGCCTATGTGAGAGGTCATGCTCCTGGAGGCCTATATGAGAGGTCATGCTCCTGGAGGCCTATATGAGAGGTCATGCTCCTGGAGGCCTATATGAGAGGTCATGCTCCTGGAGGCCTATATGAGAGGTCATGCTCCTGGAGGCCTATGTGAGAGGTCATGCTCCTGGAGGCCTATGCGAGAAGTAATCCACAAAAGCTTAATTTTAACCACTCATAATTTGTATACATCTGCGTCTAGCTTACACCAAAGTTCTACTAAACCCACAAAATATCACAGAGAGGAAGCCAGACGTGGCTGCTGGATAACCTAGCTTTTTTTTTATTTAAAGTAAATAGAGAAATGGCAGAAACTCCAGAGTGTATAAGAGGTTGTTGTTATTGTTGACAAGTTTGAACACTATAACCCTGGTGACAGTTCCTAACTCTCTTCTTGGTTTACTGCCCCTTCTCACTTCCTCATCCACCTTCTTTAATTGCTCGTGTACTCGTCACCCTCTTCACTGAATTGACAATTACAACCGAAGAGCCCTGCTAAATAGCACGAGCGTCTTAATGCGCAAAAGAGATTGGTGTACCGAGTACAGCTGGCGGGTAAATGCTCTAGCCTGATTGGTGGGACATGCTACGCGGGAATGTTGCGGATTGGTGGAAGATTTTTTGCAGGAAATATCGCTGTCTGGTGGATCATGTCTGTAAAAGTTTCTTATTGGTGCCTCAAGAATTAGTACATTACATAGTTAAAACTAACAAATTTCTTAACTGAATTTTCAGATAATGGTGTTGTGAGAACACCATAACACTGAAGATGACGTTGTGACACTATAACACTGAAGATGTTGTGACACCATAACACTGAAGATGACGTTCTTGTGACACCATAACATTGAAGATGACGTTCTTGTGACGCCATAACACTAAAAATAATGGTGTTGTGACAACACCAAACACTGAAGATGACGGTGATGTGACAACACCATAACAGTGAAAATGACGGTGTTGTGAGAACACCATAACACTGAAAATGACGTTGTGACAACATAACACTGAAGATAACGGTGTTGTGACAACACCATAACACTGAAGATGACGATGTTGTGACAACACAATAACACTGAAGATGACTACCTGTTTGCTGGCTATTTGTATGCAAGTAGCCAGCAAACTGTTCAACCAGCTAGCCACCCGTCCATGAGGCCAGTTAGCCATCCGTCCATGATGCCAGCTAGCCACCCGTCCATGAGGCCAGTTAGCCACCCGTCCATGAGGCCAGTTAGCCACCCGTCCATGATGCCAGCTAGCCACCCGTCCATGAGGCCAGTTAGCCACCCGTCCATGAGGCCAGTTAGCCACCCGTCCATGATGCCAGCTAGCCACCCGTCCATGAGGCCAGTTAGCCACCCGTCCATGAGGCCAGTTAGCCACCCGTCCATGATGCCAGCTAGCCACCCGTCCATGAGGCCAGTTAGCCACCCGTCCATGAGGCCAGTTAGCCACCCGTCCATGATGCCAGCTAGCCATCCGTCCATGATGCCAGCTAGCCACCCGTCCATGATGCCAGCTAGCCACCCGTCCATGATGCCAGCTAGCCACCCGTCCATGATGCCAGCTAGCCACCCGTCCATGAGGCCAGTTAGCCACCCGTCCATGAGGCCAGTTAGCCACCCGTCCATGATGCCAGCTAGCCACCCGTCCATGAGGCCAGTTAGCCACCCGTCCATGAGGCCAGTTAGCCACCCGTCCATGATGCCAGCTAGCCATCCGTCCATGATGCCAGCTAGCCACCCGTCCATGATGCCAGCTAGCCACCCGTCCATGATGCCAGCTAGCCACCCGTCCATGATGCCAGCTAGCCACCCGTCCATGATGCCAGCTAGCCATCCGTCCATGATGCCAGCTAGCCACCCGTCCATGATGCCAGCTAGCCACCCGTCCATGATGCCAGCTAGCCACCCGTCCATGATGCCAGCTAGCCACCCGTCCATGATGTCAGCTAGCCACCCGTCCATGATGCCAGCTAGCCACCCGTCCATGATGCCAGCCAGCCACCCGTCCATGATGCCAGCTAGCTACCCGTCCATGATGCCAGCCAGCCACCCGTCCATGATGCCAGCTAGCCACCCGTCCATGATGCCATCCAGCCACCCGTCCATGATGCCAGCTAGCCACCCGTCCATGATGCCAGCTAGCCACCCGTCCATGATGCCAGCCAGCCACCTGTCCATGATGCCAGCTAGCCACCCGTCCATGATGCCAGCCAGCCACTCGTCCATGATGCCAGCTAGCCACCCGTCCATGATGCCATCTAGCCACCCGTCCATGAGACCAGTTAGCCACCCGTCCATGCCAGCTAGCAACCCGTCCATGAGGCCAGTTAGCCACCCGTCCATGATGCCAGCTAGCCACCCGTCCATGAGGGCAGCTGGCAACCAGCCCATGAGGCCAGCTAGCCATCCGTCCGAGGCCACCTATCCATCCGTCCATGAAGCCAGCTAGCCACCCGTCCATGATGCCAGCTAGCCACCTGTCCATGATGCCAGCTAGCCACCCGTCCATGATGCCAGCCAGCCACCCGTCCATGATGCCAGCCAGCCACCCGTCCAGGATGCCAGCTAGCCACCCGTCCATGATGCCAGCTAGCCACCCGTGCATGAGGCCAGTTAGCCACCCGTCCATGAGGCCAGTTAGCCACCCGTCCATGAGGCCAGTTAGCCACCCGTCCATGATGCCAGCTAGCCACCCGTCCAGGAGGCCAGCTAGCCACCCGTCCATGATGCCAGCTAGCCACCCGTCCATGAGGCCAGCTAGCCACCCGTCCATGAGGCCAGTTAGCCACCCGTCCATGAGGCCAGCCAGCCACCCGTCCATGATGCCAGTTAGCCACCCGTCCATGAGGCCAGCCAGCCACCCGTCCATGAGGCCAGTTAGCCACCCGTCCATGATGCCAGCTAGCCACCCGTCCATGATGCCAGCTAGCCACACGTCCATGATGCCAGCTAGCCACCCGTCCATGATGCCAGCTAGCCACCCGTCCATGATGCCAGCTAACCACCCGTCCATGATGCCAGCTAGCCACCCGTCCATGATGCCAGCTAACCACCCGTCCATCTGCCAGCCAGCCACCCGTCCATGATGCCAGCTAGCCACCCGTCCATGATGCCAGCTAGCCACCCGTCCATGATGCCAGCCAGCCACCCGTCCATGATGCCAGCTAGCCACCCGTCCATGATGCCAGCCAGCCGTCCATGATGCCAGCTAGCCACCCGTCCATGATGCCAACCAGCCACCCGTCCATGATGCCAGCTAGCCACCCGTCCATGATGCCAGCCAGCCGTCCATGATGCCAGCTAGCCACCCGTCCATGATGCCAGCTAGCCACCCTTCGATGATGCCAGCTAGCCACCCGTCCATGATGCCAGCTAGCCACCTGTCCATGATGCCAGCTAGCCACCCGTCCATGATGCCAGCCAGCCACCCGTCCATGATGCCAGCCAGCCACCCGTCCATGATGCCAGCTAGCCACCCGTCCATGATGCCAGCTAGCCACCCGTGCATGAGGCCAGTTAGCCACCCGTCCATGAGGCCAGTTAGCCACCCGTCCATGAGGCCAGTTAGCCACCCGTCCATGAGGCCAGTTAGCCACCCGTCCATGATGCCAGCTAGCCACCCGTCCAGGAGGCCAGCTAGCCACCCCTCCATGATGCCAGCTAGCCACCCGTCCATGAGGTCAGTTAGCCACCCGTCCATGAGGCCAGCCAGCCACCCGTCCATGATGCCAGCTAGCCACCCGTCCATGAGGCCAGTTAGCCACCCGTCCATGAGGCCAGTTAGCCACCCGTCCATGAGGCCAGCCAGCCACCCGTCCATGATGCCAGCTAGCCACCCGTCCATGAGGCCAGCTAGCCACCCGTCCATGAGGCCAGTTAGCCACCCGTCCATGAGGCCAGCCAGCCACCCGTCCATGATGCCAGTTAGCCACCCGTCCATGAGGCCAGTTAGCCACCCGTCCATGATGCCAGCTAGCCACCCGTCCATGATGCCAGCTAGCCACACGTCCATGATGCCAGCTAGCCACCCGTCCATGATGCCAGCTAGCCACCCGTCCATGATGCCAGCTAACCGCCCGTCCATGATGCCAGCTAGCCACCCGTCCATGATGCCAGCTAACCACCCGTCCATATGCCAGCCAGCCACCCGTCCATGATGCCAGCTAGCCACCCGTCCTTGATGCCAGCTAGCCACCCGTCCATGATGCCAGCCAGCCACCCGTCCATGATGCCAGCTAGCCACCCGTCCATGATGCCAGCCAGCCGTCCATGATGCCAGCTAGCCACCCGTCCATGATGCCAGCCAGCCGTCCATGATGCCAGCTAGCCACCCGTCCATGATGCCAGCTAGCCACCCTTCGATGATGCCAGCTAGCCACCCGTCCATGATGCCAGCTAGCCACCCGTCCATGATGCCAGCTAGCCACCCATCCATGATGCCAGCTAGCCACCCGCCCATGAGGCCAGTTAGCCACCCGCCCATGAGGCCAGTTAGCCACCCGCCCATGAGGCCAGTTAGCCACCCGTCCATGAGGCCAGTTAGAGAAACAACTGACCATGAGGCCAGTTAAACATAACCATGTTTCTCTAACTGGCCATGAGGCCAGTTAGAGAAACATAAGCATCCACAGAGCCAGTTAGAGAAACATAAGCATCCACAGAGCCAGTTAGAGAAACATAAGCATCCACAGAGCCAGTTAGAGAAACATAAGCATCCACAGAGCCAGTTAGAGAAACATAAGCATCCACAGAGCCAGTTAGAGAAACATAAGCATCCACAGAGCCAGTTAGAGAAACATAAGCATCCACAGAGCCAGTTAGAGAAACATAAGCATCCACAGAGCCAGTTAGAGAAACATAAGCATCCACAGAGCCAGTTAGAGAAACATAAGCATCCACAGAGCCAGTTAGAGAAACATAAGCATCCACAGAGCCAGTTAGAGAAACATAAGCATCCACAGAGCCAGTTAGAGAAACATAAGCATCCACAGAGCCAGTTAGAGAAACATAAGCATCCACAGAGCCAGTTAGAGAAACAGAACCGTCCATGAGGCCAATTGAAAAAGAAGAAAGGTTGATGGGGGCAGCTAAGAAGAGCCATGCAGTGAGGCAGGTAAGAAGAGCCATGCAGTGAGGCAGGTAAGAAGAGCCATGCAGTGAGGCAGGTAAGAAGAGCCATGCAGTGAGGCAGGTAAGAAGAGCCATGCAGTGAGGCAGGTAAGAAGAGCCATGCAGTGAGGCAGGTAAGAAGAACCATGCAGTGAGGCAGAAGAGCCATGCAGTGAGGCAGGTAAGAAGAGCCATGCAGTGAGGCAGGTAAGAAGAGCCATGCAGTGAGGCAGGTAAGAAGAGCCATGCAGTGAGGCAGGTAAGAAGAGCCATGCAGTGAGGCAGCTAAGAAGAGCCATGCAGTGAGGCAGGTAAGAAGAGCCATGCAGTGAGGCAGGTAAGAAGAGCCATGCAGTGAGGCAGGTAAGAAGAGCCATGCAGTGAGGCAGGTAAGAAGAACCATGCAGTGAGGCAGGTAAGAAGAACCATGCAGTGAGGCAGGTAAGAAGAACCATGCAGTGAGGCAGGTAAGAAGAACCATGCAGTGAGGCAGGTAAGAAGAGCCATGCAGTGAGGCAGGTAAGAAGAGCCATGCAGTGAGGCAGGTAAGAAGAGATATGCAGTGAGGCAGGTAAGAAGAGCCATGCAGTGAGGCAGGTAAGAAGAGCCATGCAGTGAGGCAGGTAAGAAGAAACGTGCAGTGAGGCAGGTAAGAAGAGCCATGCAGTGAGGCAGGTACGAAGAGCCATGCAGTGAGGCAGGTAAGAAGAGCCATGCAATGAGGCAGGTAAGAAGAGCCATGCAGTGAGGCAGGTAAGAAGAGCCATGCAGTGAGGCAGGTAAGAAGAGCCATGCAGTGAGGCAGGTAAGAAGAACCATGCAGTGAGGCAGGTAAGAAGAACCATGCAGTGAGGCAGGTAAGAAGAAACATGCAGTGAGGCAGGTAAGAAGAGCCATGCAGTGAGGCAGGTAAGAAGAACCATGCCAGGTAAGAAGATCCATGCAGTGAGGCAGGTACGAAGAGCCATGCAGTGAGGCAGGTAAGAAGAGCCATGCAATGAGGCAGGTAAGAAGAGCCATGCAGTGAGGCAGGTAAGAAGAGCCATGCAGTAACGCAGGTAAGAAGAAACATGCAGTGAGGCAGGTAAGAAGAGCCATGCACTAAGGGAGGTAAGAAGAAACATGCAGTGAGGCAGGTAAGAAGAGCCATGCAGTGAGGCAGGTAAGAAGAGCCATGCAGTGAGGCAGGTAAGAAAATGCAGTGAGGCAGGTAAGCCATGCAGTGAGGCAGGTAAGAAAAGCCATGCAGTGAGGCAGGTAAGAAGAGCCATGCAGTGAGGCAGGTAAGAAGAGCCATGCAGTGAGGCAGGTAAGAAGAGCCATGCAGTGAGGCAGGTAAGAAGAGCCATGCAGTGAGGCAGGTAAGAAGAGCCATGCAGTGAGGCAGGTAAGAAGAGCCATGCAGTGAGGCAGGTAAGAAGAGCCATGCAGTGAGGCAGGTAAGAAGAGCCATGCCAGGTAAGAAGAAACATGCAGTGAGGCAGGTAAGAAGAGCCATGCAGTGAGGCAGGTAAGAAGAGCCATGCAGTGAGGCAGGTAAGAAGAGCCATGCAGTAAGGCAGGTAAGAAGAACCATGCCAGGTAAGAAGAACCATGCAGTGAGGCAGGTAAGAAGAGCCATGCAGTGAGGCAGGTAAGAAGAGCCATGCAGTGAGGCAGGTAAGAAGAGCCATGCAGTGAGGCAGGTAAGAAGAGCCATGCAGTGAGGCAGGTAAGAAGAGCCATGCAGTGAGGCAGGTAAGAAGAGCCATGCAGTGAGGCAGGTAAGAAGAGCCATGCAGTGAGGCAGGTAAGAAGAGCCATGCAGTGAGGCAGGTAAGAAAAGCCATGCAGTGAGGCAGGTAAGAAGAGCCATGCAGTGAGGCAGGTAAGAAGAGCCATGCAGTGAGGCAGGTAAGAAGAGCCATGCAGTGAGGCAGGTAAGAAGAGCCATGCAGTGAGGCAGGTAAGAAGAGCCATGCAGTGAGGCAGGTAAGAAGAGCCATGCAGTGAGGCAGGTAAGAAGAGCCATGCAGTGAGGCAGGTAAGAAGAGCCATGCAGTGAGGCAGGTAAGAAGAGCCATGCAGTGAGGCAGGTAAGAAGAGCCATGCAGTGAGGCAGGTAAGAAGAGCCATGCAGTGAGGCAGGTAAGAAGAGCCATGCAGTGAGGCAGGTAAGAAGAGCCATGCAGTGACGCAGGTAAGAAGAGCAGTGAGGCAGGTAAGCATGCAGTGAGGCAGGTAAGAAGAGCAGTGAGGCAGGTAAGAAGAGCCATGCAGTGAGGCAGGTAAGAAGAGCCATGCAGTGAGGCAGGTAAGAAGAGCCATGCAGTGAGGCAGGTAAGAAGAGCCATGCAGTGAGGCAGGTAAGAAGAGCCATGCAGTGAGGCAGGTAAGAAGAGCCATGCAGTGAGGCAGGTAAGAAGAGCCATGCAGTGAGGCAGGTAAGAAGAGCCATGCAGTGAGGCAGGTAAGAAGAGCCATGCAGTGAGGCAGGTAAGAAGAGCCATGCAGTGAGGCAGGTAAGAAGAGCCATGCAGTGAGGCAGTCAGAATAACACAAGCCTAAGTAGCTGGCGTGTAAGCGTAATAACAATCTCTACCACCTTCATACACCTCTCCTTGCACACCATCACCACCTCTACGCCACAACCCACACAGGCTTCTCTCCTTTCTAGTAGAGTTTGCAGCAGTAATATTGAAGTAAGTTATGTTACTGCACCTCCTTGAGAGAACCTTCCCGCCCACTCCTGGATCGCCCACCCAACAATCCACGTCTTCCTAATATTTTTTTCACGGAGGTAAAAACTTCGTCGTGATTTTTCTGGCAAGATTGCTGCTGCTGCTGTTACTGGTGCTCCTATTACTTCTGCTGCTACTGCTCCTTGCTGCTGCTTCTGCTGTGACTGCTGTCATTGCAACTATTGGTGTTACTGTTGATGCTGCATTCTTCCCCGCAGCTCACCCAATATAAAGACATTCTTAACCACACCTGACATAAGACAGTTTTCCCCACAGAGGGGGGAAGACATTGTTTCTAACACCTAACACAAGACATCCTTCCTATGACTCCTACAAAACATGAAAAAAAATGTGAGAAAACGTTATAATCTGCTTTCAGCAATCATACTTCCCTCACTCCCTCCTTCCCTCCCTCCCTCCTTCCCTCCCTCCCTCCTTCTCTCAGAATAATGGAAGGCTACCATTAAAGCTTCAGTATGTTACCATTATGAATCACAAGTGAGAAATGTAATGAGAAAACTTTCAACAGTTCTCATCGTCCCAGTGAACTGATTACTTTAATGTTATTACAGAGTTCTTCAACATTACCTTCCTCACTCTCTATAACATTATATTACATGACAAACATTAGATGTTGACAAGTGCTTTGTGTTGTGATTGTTACACTGTAGCAAACTGTGTGGTTGTTACACTGTAGCAAACTGTGTGGTTGTTACACTGTAGCAAACTGTGTGGTTGTTACACTGTAGCAAACTGTGTGGTTGTTACACTGTAGCAACTTGTGTTGTGACTGTTACACTGTAGCAACTTGTGTTGTGACTGTTACACTGTAGCAACTTGTGTTGTGACTGTTACACTGTAGCAACTTGTGTTGTGACTGTTACACTGTAGCAACTTGTGTTGTGACTGTTACACTGTAGCAACTTGTGTTGTGACTGTTACACTGTAGCAACTTGTGTTGTGACTGTTACACTGTAGCAACTTGTGTTGTGACTGTTACACTGTAGCAACTTGTGTTGTGACTGTTACACTGTAGCAACTTGTGTTGTGACTGTTACACTGTAGCAACTTGTGTTGTGACTGTTACACTGTAGCAACTTGTGTTGTGACTGTTACACTGTAGCAACTTGTGTTGTGACTGTTACACTGTAGCAACTTGTGTTGTGACTGTTACACTGTAGCAACTTGTGTTGTGACTGTTACACTGTAGCAACTTGTGTTGTGACTGTTACACTGTAGCAACTTGTAAGTGTTACACCGAGAGATATTAAAGTCTGGGTATACATAACTATGTATGTATATACTTCAGCTACAGCAACACTACACTATACTTCAGCTACAGCAACACTACACTATACTTCACTACAGCAACACTACACTATACTTCAGCTACAGCAACACTACACTATACTTCAGCTACAGCAACACTACACTATACTTCAGCTACAGCAACACTACACTATACTCCAGCTACAGCAACACTACACTATACTTCACTAAAGCAACACTACACTATACTTCAGCTACAGCAACACTACACTATACTTCAGCTACAGCAACACTACACTATACTTCAGTTACAGCAACACTACACTATACTTCAGTTACAGCAACACTACACTATACTTCAGCTACAGCAACACTACACTATACTTCAGCTACAGCAACACTACACTATACTTCAGCTACAGCAACACTACACTATACTTCAGCTACAGCAACACTACACTATACTTAAGCTACAGCAACACTACACTATACTTCAGCTACAGCAACACTACACTATACTTCAGCTACAGCAACACTACACTATACTTCAGCTACAGCAACACTACACTATACTTCAGCTACAGCAACACTACACTATACTTCAGCTACAGCAACACTACACTATACTTCAGCTACAGCAACACTACACTATACTTCAGCTACAGCAACACTACACTATACTTCACTACAGCAACACTACACTATACTTCAGCTACAGCAACACTACACTATACTTCAGCTACAGCAACACTACACTATACTTCAGCTACAGCAACACTACACTATACTTCACTACAGCAACACTACACTATACTTCACTAAAGCAACACTACACTATACTTCACTACAGCAACACTACACTATACTTCACTACAGCAACACTACACTATACTTCACTACAGCAACACTACACTATACTTCAGCTACAGCAACACTACACTATACTTCACTACAGCAACACTACACTATACTTCAGCTACAGGAACACTACACTATACTTCACTACAGCAACACTACACTATACTTCACTACAGCAACACTACACTATACTTCACTACAGCAACACTACACTATACTTCACTACAGCAACACTACACTATACTTCACTACAGTAACACTACACTATACTTCAGCTACAGCAACACTACACTATACTTCACTACAGCAACACTACACTACACTTCAGCTACAGCAACACTACACTGTACCTCAGCAACACTACACTATACTTCAGCTACAGCAACACTACACTGTACTTTAGCAACACTACACTATACTTCAGCTACAGCAACACTATACTTCAGCTACAGCAACACTACACTATACTTCAGCTACAGCAACACTACACAATACTTCAGGTACAGCAACACTATACTTCAGCTACAGCAACACTACACTATACTTCAGCTACAGCAACACTACACTATACTTCACTACAGCAACACTACACTATACTTCACTACAGCAACACTACACTATACTTCAGCTACAGCAACACTACACTATACTTCACTACAGCAACACTACACTATAATTCACTACAGCAACACTACACTATACTTCAGCTACAGCAACACTACACTATACTTCACTACAGCAACACTACACTATACTTCACTACAGCAACACTACACTATACTTCAGCTACAGCAACACTACACTATACTTCAGCTACAGCAACACTATACTTCACTACAGCAACACTACACTATAGTTCAGCTACAGCAACACTACACTATACTTCACTACAGCAACACTACACTACACTTCACTACAGCAACACTACACTATACTTCAGCTACAGCAACACTACACTATACTTCAGCTACAGTAACACTACACTATACTTCACTACAGCAACACTACACTATACTTCAGCTACAGCAACACTACACTATACTTCAGCTGCAGCAACACTACACTATACTTCACTACAGCAACACTACACTATACTTCAGCTACAGCAACACTATAATTCACTACAGCAACACTACACTATACTTCAGCTACAGCAACACTAAAATTCACTACAGCAACACTACACTATACTTCACTACAGCAACACTACACTATACTTCACTACAGCAACACTACACTATACTTCAGCTAAAGCAACACTATAATTCACTACAGCAACACTACACTATACTACACTACAGCAACACTACACTATACTTCACTACAGCAACACTACACTAAACTTCACTACAGCAACTCTACACTATACTTCACTACAGCAACACTACACTATACTTCACTACAGCAACACTACACTATACTTCAGCTACAGCAACACTACACTATACTTCACTACAGCAACACTACACTATACTTCACTACAGCAACACTACACTATACTTCACTACGGCAACACTACACTATACTTCACTACAGCAACACTACACTATACTTCACTACATCAACACTACACTATACTTCAGCTACAGCAACACTATACTATACTTCACTACAGCAACACTACACTATACTTCAGCTACAGCAACACTACACTATACTTCACTACAGCAACACTACACTATACTTCAGCTACAGCAACACTACACTATACTTCACTACAGCAACACTACACTATACTTCAGCTACAGCAACACTACACTATACTTCAGCTACAGCAACACTACACTATACTTCACTACAGCAACACTACACTATACTTCAGCTACAGCAACACTACACTATACTTCACTACAGCAACACTACACTATACTTCAGCTACAGCAACACTACACTATACTTCACTACAGCAACACTACACTATACTTCAGCTACAGCAACACTACACTATACTTCACTACAGCAACACTACACTATACTTCACTACAGCAACACTACACTATACTTCACTACAGCAACACTACACTATACTTCAGCTACAGCAACACTACACTATACTTCACTACAGCAACACTACACTATACTTCACTACAGCAACACTACACTATACTTCACTACAGCAACACTACACTATACTTCACTACAGCAACACTACACTACAGCAACACTACACTATACTTCACTACAGCAACACTACACTATACTTCAGCTACAGCAACACTACACTGTACTTCAGCAACACTACACTATACTTCAGCTACAGCAACACTACACTGTACTTCAGCAACACTAAACTATACTTCACTACAGCAACACTATACTATACTTCAGCTACAGCAACACTACACTATACTTCACTACAGCAACACTACACTATACTTCACTACAGCAACACTACACTATACTTCACTACAGCAACACTACACTATACTTCACTACAGCAACACTACACTATACTTCACTACAGCAACACTACACTATATTTCACTACAGCAACACTACACTATACTTCACTACAGCAACACTATACTATACTTCAGCTACAGCAACACTATAATTCACTACAGCAACACTACACTATACTTCACTACAGCAACACTACACTATATTTCACTACAGCAACACTACACTATACTTCACTACAGCAACACTATACTATACTTCAGCTACAGCAACACTACACTATACTTCACTACAGCAACACTACACTATACTTCACTACAGCAACACTATACTATACTTCACTACAGCAACACTATACTATACTTCACTACAGCAACACTACACTATACTTCACTACAGCAACACTACACTATACTTCACTACAGCAACACTATACTATACTTCAGCTACAGCAACACTACACTATACTTCACTACAGCAACACTACACTATACTTCACTACAGCAACACTACACTATACTTCACTACAGCAACACTACAATATAATTCACTACAGCAACACTATACTATACTTCACTACAGCAACACTACACTATACTTCACTACAGCAACACTACACTATACTTCAGCTACAGCAACACTATAATTCACTACAGCAACACTACACTATACTTCACTACAGCAACACTACACTATACTTCACTACAGCAACACTACACTATACTTCACTACAGCAACACTACACTATACTTCAGCTACAGCAACACTACACTATACTTCAGCTACAGCAACACCACACTATACTTCAGCTACAGCAACACTACACTATACTTCAGCTACAGCAACACTACGCTATACTTCAGCTACAGCAACACTACACTATACTTCAGCTACAGCAACACTACACTATACTTCACTACAACACTACACTATACTTCAGCAACACTACACTATACTTCAGCTACAGCAACACTACACTATACTTCACTACAGCAACACTACACTGTACTTCAGCTACAGCAACACTACACTGTACCTTAGCTACAGCAACACTATACTTCAGCTACAGCAACACTACACTATACTTCAGCTACAGCAACACTATACTTCAGCTACAGCAACACTACACTGTACCTCAGCTACAGCAACACTATACTACACTACAGCAACACTACACTATACTTCAGCTACAGCAACACTACACTATACTTCAGCTACAGCAACACTACACTATACTTCAGCTACAGCAACACTACACTGTACCTCAGCTACAGCAACACTATACTACACTACAGCAACACTACACTATACTTCAGCTACAGCACCACTACACTATACTTCACTACAGCAACACTACACTATACTTCAGCTACAGCAACACTACACTATACTTCAGCTACAGCAACACTATACTTCAGCTACAGCAACACTACACTATACTTCAGCTACAGCAACACTACACTATACTTCACTACAGCAACACTACACTATACTTCACTACAGCAACACTACACTATACTTCACTACAGTAACACTACACTATACTTCACTACAGCAACACTATACTATACTTCACTACAGCAACACTACACTATACTTCAGCTACAGCAACACTACACTGTACCTCAGCTACAGCAACACTATACTACACTACAGCAACACTACACTATACTTCAGCTACAGCAACACTACACTATACTTCACTACAGCAACACTACACTATACTTCAGCTACAGCAACACTACACTATACTTCACTACAGCAACACTACACTATACTTCAGCTACAGCAACACTACACTATACTTCAGCTACAGCAACACTATACTATACTTCACTACAGCAACACTATACTATACTTCAGCTACAGCAACACTACACTATACTTCACTACAGCAACACTACACTATACTTCACTACAGCAACACTACACTATACTTCACTACAGCAACACTACACTATACTTCACTACAGCAACACTATACTATACTTCAGCTACAGCAACACTATAATTCACTACAGCAACACTACACTATACTTCACTACAGCAACACTACACTATACTTCTCTACAGCAACACTACACTATACTTCACTACAGCAACACTACACTATACTTCACTACAGCAACACTACACTATACTTCACTACAGCAACACTACACTATACTTCAGCTACAGCAACACTACACTATACTTCACTACAGCAACACTACACTATACTTCACTACAGCAACACTACAATATAATTCACTACAGCAACACTACACTATACTTCACTACAGCAACACTACACTATACTTCACTACAGCAACACTACACTATACTTCACTACAGCAACACTATACTATACTTCACTACAGCAACACTACACTATACTTCACTACAGCAACACTACACTATACTTCAGCTACAGCAACACTATAATTCACTACAGCAACACTACACTATACTTCACTACAGCAACACTACACTATACTTCACTACAGCAACACTACACTATACTTCACTACAGCAACACTACACTATACTTCAGCTACAGCAACACTACACTATACTTCAGCTACAGCAACACCACACTATACTTCAGCTACAGCAACACTACACTATACTTCAGCTACAGCAACACTACGCTATACTTCAGCTACAGCAACACTACACTATACTTCAGCTACAGCAACACTACACTATACTTCAGCTACAGCAACACTACACTATACTTCACTACAGCAACACTACACTATACTTCAGCTACAGCAACACTACACTATACTTCAGCTACAGCAACACTACACTATACTTCACTACAGCAACACTACACTGTACTTCAGCTACAGCAACACTACACTACAGCTACAGCAACACTACACTGTACCTTAGCTACAGCAACACTATACTTCAGCTACAGCAACACTACACTATACTTCAGCTACAGCAACACTATACTTCAGCTACAGCAACACTACACTGTACCTCAGCTACAGCAACACTATACTACACTACAGCAACACTACACTATACTTCAGCTACAGCAACACTACACTATACTTCAGTTACAGCAACACTACACTATACTTCAGCTACAGCAACACTACACTGTACCTCAGCTACAGCAACACTATACTACACTACAGCAACACTACACTATACTTCAGCTACAGCACCACTACACTATACTTCACTACAGCAACACTACACTATACTTCAGCTACAGCAACACTACACTATACTTCAGCTACAGCAACACTATACTTCAGGTACAGCAACACTACACTATACTTCAGCTACAGCAACACTACACTATACTTCACTACAGCAACACTACACTATACTTCACTACAGCAACACTACACTATACTTCACTACAGTAACACTACACTATACTACACTACAGCAACACTACACTATACTTCACTACAGCAACACTACACTATACTTCACTACAGCAACACTATACTATACTTCACTACAGCAACCCTACACTATACTTCAGCTACAGCAACACTACACTGTACCTCAGCTACAGCAACACTATACTACACTACAGCAACACTACACTATACTTCAGCTACAGCAACACTACACTATACTTCACTACAGCAACACTACACTATACTTCAGCTACAGCAACACTACACTATACTTCAGCTACAGCAACACTATACTTCACTACAGCAACACTACACTATACTTCAGCTACAGCAACACTACACTATACTTCACTACAGCAACACTACACTATACTTCACTACAGCAACACTATACTTCACTACAGTAACACTACACTATACTACACTACAGCAACACTACACTATACTTCACTACAGCAACACTACACTATACTTCACTACAGCAACACTATACTATACTTCACTACAGCAACACTACACTATACTTCAGCTACAGCAACACTACACTGTACCTCAGCTACAGCAACACTATACTTCAGCTACAGCAACACTATACTTCAGTTACAGCAACACTACACTGTACCTCAGCTACAGCAACACTATACTTCAGCTACAGCAACACTATACTTCAGCTACAGCAACACTATACTACACTACAGCAACACTACACTATACTTCAGCTACAGCAACACTACACTATACTTCAGCTACAGCAACACTATACTATACTTCAGCTACAGCAACACTACACTGTACCTCAGCTACAGCAACACTATACTTCAGCTACAGCAACACTATACTTCACTACAGCAACACTATACTTCAGCTACAGCAACACTACACTGTACCTCAGCTACAGCAACACTATACTTCAGCTACAGCAACACTATACTTCACTACAGCAACACTCACTATACTTCAGCTACAGCAACACTACACTGTACCTCAGCTACAGCAACACTATACTTCACTACAGCAACACTATACTTCAGCTACAGCAACACTACACTGTACCTCAGCTACAGCAACACTATACTTCAGCTACAGCAACACTATACTTCACTACAACAACACTATACTTCACTACAGCAACACTATACTTCAGCTACAGCAACACTATACTTCAGCTACAGCAACACTATACTTCAGCTACAGCAACACTATACTTCAGCTACAGCAACACTATACTTCAGCTACAGCAACACTATACTTCACTACAGCAACACTATACTTCACTACAGCAACACTATACTTCAGCTACAGCAACACTATACTTCAGCTACAGCAACACTATACTTCAGCTACAGCAACACTATACTTCAGCTACAGCAACACTATACTTCAGCTACAGCAACACTACACTGTACCTCAGCTACAGCAACACTATACTTCAGCTACAGCAACACTATACTTCACTACAGCAACACTATACTTCAGCTACAGCAACACTATACTTCAGCTACAGCAACACTATACTTCAGCTACAGCAACACTATACTTCAGCTACAGCAACACTATACTTCAGCTACAGCAACACTATACTTCAGCTACAGCAACACTATACTTCACTACAGCAACACTATACTTCAGCTACAGCAACACTATACTTCACTACAGCAACACTATACTTCAGCTACAGCAACACTATACTTCAGCTACAGCAACACTATACTTCAGCTACAGCAACACTATACTTCAGCTACAGCAACACTATACTTCACTACAGCAACACTACACTGTACTTCAGCTACAGCAACACTATACTTCACTACAGCAACACTTTACTACAGCAATAATGAACCAGTGTGTGTTTACAGCAAACACACTACACGTTATAAACACCTCAATATTCCACTCTGCCAATTAACCAGCAAGTTACCACAAACCACGTTAACAATTAACCAGCAAGTTACCACAAACAACGTTAACAATTAACCAGCAAGTTACCACAAACAACGTTAACAATTAACCAGCAAGTTACTACAAACAACGTTAACAATTAACCAGCAAGTTACCACAAACAACGTTAACAATTAACCAGCAAGTTACCACAAACAACGTTAACAATTAACCAGCAAGTTACCACAAACCACGTTAACAATTAACCAGCAAGTTACCACAAACAACGTTAACAATTAACCAGCAAGTTACCACAAACAACGTCAACAATTAACCAGCAAGTTACCACAAACAACGTTAACAATTAACCAGCAAGTTACCACAAACAACGTCAACAATTAACCAGCAAGTTACCACAAACAACGTTAACAATTAACCAGCAAGTTACCACAAACAACGTTAACAATTAACCAGCAAGTTACCACAAACAACGTCAACAATTAACCAGCAAGTTACCACAAACCACGTTAACAATTAACCAGCAAGTTACCACAAACAACGTTAACAATTAACCAGCAAGTTACCACAAACAACGTCAACAATTAACCAGCAAGTTACCACAAACAACGTGTGGTGAATACTGAGAGACGGGAGGCAGGTCGGTGTCATGACCTGTGTTATATTCTACCACCCCTGACACCGGCCATTATAACCTCTATACCAGTGGTTCCCAAACTTTTTCAGCTTGTTACCCAATTTAACATGCCACATAAAGCATGTTACCCCTTTCACAAAATGTTGTTATTATTGATATATATGGCTAAACGTGAACGTATACAGCCTCGCATACTCTGCTAATCCTAGCAAAACCATTGAAAACGTAAGAACCACACATACATTATATATAAAATTAATAATAGCTACAAATTCACAGTAACAGTGGGTAAATACTAACTATATACTGCACAGGGCAGTACACATACATACCAGCTTATGTCTACCTCGGCTGATGCTCACAGATAAACTGACAGTGTGAAATAGAGGCAGCCTCAGGAAGTGAGTGACGCGTACTGGACAGGTCGATCTGGGCTACTGAGTGACTTTTGTCCTGAAGCATACTTGTCAAAATACTTTTGGGTTTCCACACACTTAGCTATATATTTCTTCTTTTCTAATACTGTATATTAGTTTTTGATGATTATTGTTATTTGGTTTAACTTTATTACTTACTTATAATAGGTTTACTTTACAACTTTATATACTAAGACAAAGTTAACAATAATCCTCATACCGGGTACCGCATTGTTTTCTTGATTTTCAGAATTCATAACTTTTTTTCTGTCACCCCTCCATTACCCCCCAAAAATGGTTAAATTACCCCCAGGGGGTAATTTACCCCCAGTTTGGGAACCACTGCTCTATACCATCAAACTCAAATTTGAAGTCAACTACATAAAACTTAACCAGCTCAATAATGGTATTTTTTGTCTAATTCTTTCAAATAAGATGGCAAGTCGGGGACAGGAGCTCTCATGAACACAGTGACATCAGTAGATGGCAAGTCGGGGACAGGAGCTCTCATGAACACAGTGACATCAGTAGATGGCAAGTCGGGGACAGGAGCTCTCATGAACACAGTGACATCAGTAGATGGCAAGTCGGGGACAGGAGCTCTCATAAACAGTGACATCAGCAGATGGCAAGTCGGGGACAGGAGCTCTCATGAACAGCACGTTGACATCAGTAGATGGCAAGTCGGGGACAGAGACTCTCATGAACAACACAGTGACATCAGTAGATGGCAAGTCGGGGACATGGACTCTCATGAACAACACAGTGACATCAGTAGATGGCAAGTCGGGGACATGGACTCTCATGAACAACACAGTGACATCAGCAGATGGCAAGTCGGGGACAGGAGCTCTCATGAACAGCACGTTGACATCAGTAGATGGCAAGTCGGGGACAGAGACTCTCATGAACAACACAGTGACATCAGTAGATGGCAAGTCGGGGACATGGACTCTCATGAACAACACAGTGACATCAGTAGATGGCAAGTCGGGGACATGGACTCTCATGAACAACACAGTGACATCAGTAGATGGCAAGTCGGGGACATGGACTCTCATGAACAACACAGTGACATCAGTAGATGGCAAGTCGGGGACAGGGACTCTCATGAACACGTTGACATCAGTAGATGGCAAGTCGGGGACAGGGACTCTCATGAACACGTTGACATCAGTAGATGGCAAGTCGGGGACAGGAGCTCTCATGAACAACACAGTGACATCAGTAGATGGCAAGTCGGGGGACAGGAGCTCTCATGAACAACACAGTGACATCAGAAGATAGCAAGTCGGAGACAGGGACTCTCATGAACAACAGAGTGACATCAGTAGATGGCAAGTCGGGGACAGGAACTCTCATGAACACGTTGACATCAGTAGATGGCAAGTCGGGGACAGGGACTCTCGTGAACAACACAGTGACATCAGTTAAGTGGTGACGACAGTTATTTGAAGTATGATGTGAGGACAGTTAGGTGAAGTATGATGTAAGGAAGGCAGGTAGGTGGCAGGTACAAAGGTGGAAGGCAGGAAAGTGGATGGCAGGTAGGTGGAAGGCAGGAAGATGGAAGGCAGGAAGATGGAAGGCAGGAAGATGGAAGGCAGGAAGGTGGAAGGCAGGAAGATGGAAGGCAGGAAGATGGAAGGCAGGAAGATGGAAGGCAGGAAGGTGGAAGGCAGGAAGGTGGAAGGCAGTTTAAGGTTACTAGTCAAGTTTAACACCGTAGTCCTTCATGCTGGTGACGATACTCTAACACAGATGTTGTGATGGAACACGATTCTTAACCTGGCAGGCATGGAGGAGCCACGGAGGAGGAGGGAGGCATGGAGGATGGAGGCATGGAGGAGGCATGGAGGAGCCACGGAGGAGGAGGGAGGCTTGGGGGAGGCATGGAGGAGCCACGGAGGAGGAGGGAGGCTTGGGGGAGGCATGGAGGAGCCACGGAGGAGGAGGGAGGCATGGAGGATGGAGGCATGGAGTAGGCATGGAGGAGCCACGGAGGAGGAGGGAGGCTTGGGGGAGGCATGGAGGAGCCACGGAGGAGGAGGGAGGCATGGAGGAGGGAGGCTTGGGGAGGCATGGAGAAGCCACGGAGGAGGAGGGAGGCATGGAGGAGGGAGGCATGGAGGAGGGAGTCATGGAGGAGGGAGGCGTGGGGGAGGCGTGGGAGAGGCTTGGGGGAGGCATGGAGGAGCCACGGAGGAGGGAGGCATGGAGGAGGGAGGCTTGGGGGAGGGAGGCATGGAGGAGGGAGGCATGGAGGAGGGAGGCATGGAGGAGGGAGGGAGGGAGGAACGGTGGAGGGAAGCACGGGGGAGGGAGGCACGGAGGAAGAGGGATGCATGGAGGGAGGGAGGCACCGGGGGAGGAGGGGGGAGGGAGACACGGAGGAGTAGGGAGGGAGGCAAAGAAGGGTGAGAAGGGAGAGGGAGAGGAGGCAAGAGATAAGTGTGATAAAGCACCACTATGAAGCGTGTGGCTGAGGGAAGCAGAGTATTGTACAGAGGAAGAGGGAAGGAAGAGGATTAAAGGAGGGAAGAAAGCAAGGGCCAAAGGGGACGTGGGACAAGTAGTAGGTGAGAAAATGAAGAAGAATATGGGGAAGAAAGGCACGAAATATGATTGAGATATTATTACAATTTCTGGCATCATTTTTCTCTAGAAGAAACTGGAACATGTCATGACCTTGACCAAGTAAAAACATTATATATATATATATATATATATATATATATATATATATATATATATATATATATATATATATATATATATATATGTTTGTGTGTGTGCATGCATGATCCGCACTGTGCTATTCTGAGAAAACTTCCCCTAACTCCTTCAGTTGCAACATTACATAGCTCGTGATAACGCACTGAGAAGTGTGAAAGAATTTGAGCTAAATATTTCCACCCTACGTGGCTTGTCTTGCATAGTTAAAATCGCATGTCCGCGATTGTTTGCATAATATATATATATATATATATATATATATATATATATATATATATATATATATATATATATATATATATATATATATATATATAAGAAAATCCCCAAAAAGAAAATACTTTCATCATTCAACACTTTCACCTCACTCACACACATAATCACTGTTTTTTCAAAGGTGCTCAGAACACAACAGTTTAGAAGCATATACGTATAAAGATACACAACATATCCCTCCAAACTGCCAATATCGCAAACCCCTCCTTTAAAGTGCAGGCATTGTACTTCCCATTTCCAGGACTCAAGTCCGGCTATATAAAAATAACCGGTTTCCTTGAATCCCTTCACTATATATTACCCTGCTCACACTCCAACAGATCGTCAGTTCCCAAATACCATTCGTCTCCATTCACTCCTATCGAACACGCTCATGCACGCCTGCTGGAAGTCCAAGCCCCTCGCCCACAAAACCTCCCTTACCCCTTCCAACCTTTTCGAGGACGACCCCTACCCCGCCTTCTTTCCCCTACAAATTTAAATGCTCTCCATGTCATTCTACTTTGATCCATTCCCTCTAAATGACCAAACCACCTCAACAACCCCTCTTCAGCCCTCTGACTAATACTTTTAACTCCACACCTTCTCCTAATTTCCACACTCCGAATTTTCTGCATAATATTTACACCACACATTGCCCTTAGACAGGACATCTCCACTGCCTCCAACTGCCTCCTCGCTGCTGCATTCACAACCCAAGCTTCACACCCATATAAGAGTGTTGGTACTACTATACTTTCATACATTCCCTTCTTTGCCTCCATAAATAACATTTTTTGTCTCCATAAATAACATTTTTTGTCTCCATATACACCTCAACGCACCACTCACCTTTTTTCCCTCATCAATTCTATGATTAACCTCATCCTTCATAAATCCATCCGCCGACACGTCAACTCCCAAGTATCTGAAAACATTCACTTCTTCCATTCTCCTCCTCCCCAATTTGATATCCAATTTTTCTTTATCTAAATCATTTGATACCCTCATCACCTTACTCTTTTCTATGTTCACTTTCAACTTTCTACCTTTACACACACTCCCAAACTCATCCACTAACCTTTGCAATTTTTCTTTAGAATCTCCCATAAGCACAGTATCATCAGCAAAAAGCAACTGTGTCAATTCCCATTTTGTATTTGATTTCCCATAATTTAATCCCACCCCTCTCCCGAACACCCTAGCATTTACTTCTTTTACAACCCCATCTATAAATATATTAAACAACCATGGTGACATTACACATCCCTGTCTAAGACCTACTTTTACTGGGAAGTAGTCTCCCTCTCTTCTACACACCCTAACCTGAGCCTCACTATCCTCATAAAAACTCTTTACAGCATTTAGTAACTTACCACCTATTCCATATACTTGCAACATCTGCCACATTGCTCCTCTATCCACTCCATCATATGCCTTTTCTAAATCCATAAATGCAATAAAAACTTCCCTATCTTTATCTAAATACTGTTCACATATATGCTTCAATGTAAACACTTGATCTACACATCCCCTACCCACTCTGAAACCTCCTTGCTCATCCGCAATCCTACATTCTGTCTTACCTCTAATTCTTTCAATTATAACCCTACCGTACTTTTCCTGGTATACTCAGTAAACTTATTCCTCTATAATTTTTACAATCTCTTTTGTCCCCCTTCCCTTTATACAAAGGAACTATACATGCTCTCCGCCTATCCCTAGGTACCTTCCCCTCTTTCATACATTTATTAAACAAAAATACCAACCACTCCAACACTATATTCCCCCTGCTTTTAACATTTCTGTCATGATCCCGTTAGTTCCAGCTGCTTTGCCCCCTTTCATTCTACGTAATGCCTCACGCACCTCCCCCACACTCACATCCTGTTCTTCTTCACTCCTAAAAGATGGTATACCTCCCTGGCCAGTGCATGAAATTACTGCTTCCCTTTCTTCGTCGACATTTAAAAGTTCCTCAAAATATTCTCGCCATCTACCCAAAACCTCCATCTCCCCATCTACTAACTCCACTACTCTGTTTTTAACTGACAAATCCATTCGTTCTCTAGGATTTCTTGTTTAACTCACTCCAAAATTTTGTCTTAATTTTCATTAAAATTTCTTGACAGTGCCTCTCCCACTCTTATCATCTGCTCTCCTTTTGCACTCTCTCACCACTCTCTTTACCTTTCTTTTACTCTCCATATACTCTACTCTTCTTATAACACTTCTGCTTTGTAAAAACTTCTCATAAGCTAAGTTTTTCTCTTTTACCACACCCATTACTTCATCATTCCGCCAATCATTCCTCTTTCCTCCTGCACCCCCCCCCTATAACCACAAACTTCTGCCCCACATTCTAATACTGAATTTTTAAAACTATTCCAACCCTCTTCAACCCCCCCACTGCTCATACTTGCACCAGCCCACCTTTCTGCCAATAGTTGCTTATATCTCACCCGAACTTCCTCCTCCCTTAGTTTATACAAAAGGATGGTTCCTTTCAGTGGAATTCGCACACCAGCAGTGTGGTCCTGACCACCAGCAGCCCAGCAGTGTGGTCTTGACCACCAGCAGCCCAGCAGTGTGGTCTTGACCAATACCAGCCCACCAGTGTGGTCTTGACCAGCAGCAGCCCAGCAGTGTGGTCTTGACCACCAGCAGCCCAGCAGTGTTGTCTTGACCAGCAGCAGCCCAGCAGTGTGGTCTTGACCAGCAGCAGCCAAACAGTATGGTCTTGACCACCAGCAGCCCAGAATTGTGGTCTTGACCACCAGTAGCCCAGCAGTGTGGTCTTGAGCAGCAGCCGAGCAGTGTGATCTTGACCAGCAGCCCAGCAGTGTGGTCTTGACCACCAGCAGCCTAGCAGTGTGGTTTTTACCACCAGTCCAACAGTGTGGTCTTGACCACCAGCAGCCCAGCAGTGTGGTCTTGACCACCAGCCCAGCAGTGTGGTCTTGACTGCCAGCAGCCCAGCAGTGTAGTCTTGACCACCAGCAGTGTGGTCTTGAAGACCAGCCCAGCAGTGTGGTCTTGACCACCAGCCCAGCAGTGTGGTCTTGACTGCCACCCAGCAGTGTAGTCTTGACCACCAGCAGTGTGGTCTTGAAGACCAGCCCAGCAGTGTGGTCTTGACCACCACCAGCCCAGCAGTGTGGTCCTGACCACCAGCAGCCCAGCAGTGTGGTCCTGACCACCAGCAGCCCAGCAGTGTCGCCCTGACCACCAGCAGCCCAGCAGTGTGGTCCTGACCACCAGCAGCCCAGCAGTGTGGCCCTGACTCCCAGCAGCCCAGCAGTGTGATCTTGACCACCAGCAGCTTAGCAGTATGGTCTTGACCACCACCAGCCCTGTACAAAGTATGTCCGCCTACTACCATCAATGAGGGTTTAAAAGTGGGTCTCTATGGTCCAAAACTAATATTAACAACGTGCAAATTAAGATGTCTCTCAACTGGCGCTCTAATATGAATATTCATTATCTGAAAGAACACTTCAAGGCCTCGCCTGGTGCTGTAATTGATAAATAATACCTAAAGGTAAATATTAAATTTTTAGCCGAGAAAATAACTATAGGGACGATAGCAATAATTACTCAGTAAGCAACCATGATGAGAGATAAAATAATAACTGGAGGGACCACAAGAATGTGTACTCAGCCAGCAAGCAGCCGTGATAAGAGATAAAATTAAAACTGGAGGGACCACAAGAATGTGTACTCAGCCAGCAAGCAGCCGTGATAAGAGATAAAATTAAAACTGGAGGGACCACAAGAATGTGTACTCAGCCAGCAAGTAGCCGTGATAAGAGATAAAATTAAAACTGGAGGGACAACAGCAATGTGTACTCAGCCAGCAAGCAGCCGTGACAAGACGGGGTAATACTCAGGCGCCATATTTTGGTTCTAGTATTACTCCGCTAGGTATTTATTCTCCTTAATTAAAAATATTTTCACTTTCATTATTCTCTTAATAAAAATATCTTTTATATTCAGAATTTCGGCATTTAATATTTTTTTTTTTCAACATTTTCATGAAAGAGAATAAAATTAGAATTTTAGGTAATACGCAGAGAGGAGGCAACATCCGAGTTACTTTAAATATATGAGGAAGAATAATGTATTCAGTGTTAGGGAATGATCACAGAGAGAGAGAGTAATAGAAGCAAGGAAGAGGAAACAAACCAGAAGAAACTACAGCAACTTAAAGGAGATCATACCATGAATATCGTCCCGTAGAGATTGTAAGTCACTGTAATGGTGCTACTGCGCCAACACTAACACCATTAACACCAGCACCATCACTAACACCATTAACACCAGCACCAACACTGTAATGGTACTACTGCGCCAACACTAACACCATTAACACCAGCACCATCACTAACACCCTTAACACCAGCACCATCACTAACACCATTAACACCACCACCATCACTAACACCATTAACACCAGCACCATCACTGTAATGGTACTACTGCGCCAACACTAACACCATTAACACCAGCACCATCACTAACACCCTTAACACCAGCACCATCACTAACACCATTAACACCACCACCATCACTAACACCATTAACACCAGCACCATCACTGTAATGGTACTACTGCGCCAACACTAACACCATTAACACCAGCACCATCACTAACACCATTAACACCAGCACCATCACTAACACCATTAACACCACCACCATCACTAACACCATTAACACCAGCACCATCACTGTAATGGTACTACTGCACC
>NC_091302.1:54080457-54117957 GCF_038502225.1 Cherax quadricarinatus | reverse complement strand
TAAACCAGGTAACACCAATACTATCACACCGTATTAAAATAACCGACACCAGTTAAACAATTCCCATTCACTTGTTAATGTGAAAAGATTCTCCTAAAGATTCCTCGAGATTCCTAAAGGCACCTCGGTAAGTATCAAACCATGACGGAAGCAAAAAGGCCTAAGCCGTGGGAAATTAAAAAAAAAAAAAGTGAAATGAGGTATAGGCCACAAGCAGAACAGCAGATGGGCTGGAGCACCTGCAAAGGTGGCTATGGGTGAGATGTGTGCACCTTATCCTCAGTCAAGAAATTCGTTTTAAACCACGGTGCGAATGGGGATCGAACTCTCGTAAAGTGAGTTGCAAAACTCCAGGCCAGCGCGTAAGCCACTGAGCCAGCTGGCTACAACAAGAGGTTAGCATGGGTCCCAGTGGTGGCCCATGCTAACCTCCCTATGGTGTATAAATATACCTAGTTGGAAGAATCTTGTTATAGCCACCTGGCCCAGTGGCTTACGTACTGGCCTGGAATTTTACTACTCACTTGCCATGAGTTCAATCCCCACCCGTACCTGGTCTGTAATCGTGTTATTACGATTCGTTTCAAAGTGGAGCTCCTGGAGAGCGAAACGTTGCTACAATAAAATGTTGCATTAGTTGCGTTTGTATCCTTTTACGTAACATTATTACAGTTGTGTTCTTGTTCAAGGAGGGTGGTCAAACACCCATGTCTAACATAACCTTATACAACTTGCTGCTAGTCTGTAGGGCCTACTAGACTCGCCACCTCTCAAAAACATAACTATTTTTGTGGTCCCTGAAATTACCAAGGCAGAAGAAACCCCGAAATAAAGGAAAGGAGACCTGGAATAAGGAAAAGAGGATCCGGAATAAGAGGGAAATTACCAGGAAAAAATTATGTAATAAGGAAAAAGAGAACCTAGAAGAAAATTAAGTTCTTGTGGAGGATCTGTGAAGGATGCTGGTGGTGGCGCCAGCGAGATAGGTTGACTCTGTCACCAGGACGAAGCTTCTCTAAGCTCTTGGCTCCTACCCAAATACTTCCAAGAGTCTGCCCAGTTCATGCCTGATTCCAGCACTGTCTCAACAGACCCCAAAACAGTCTCTACCAGCACTGTCTCAACAGACCCCAAAACAGTCTCTACCAGCACTGTCTCAACAGACCCCAAAACAGTCTCTAACCCCAACACTGTCTCGACGGACCCCAATACCGCTTATACAAACCTCAACACTGATATTGAACCTGGTAGTGGAGCCAGCAGTTTAAATCTGGAAGACGTGGAGTGAGCGCCTGCAGGCCGGGGAGGGCTGACTGAATTAGGTCATGACATTTGCATGGTATTGATAATGTCGTCCCAGGCAGTGGATCGATGCAAGAGAGCGATAACGCTCTAGTAAATGTGATTCTGCAGTTATCACCTCCACTGAATCTTCCTTAAGTAAAGAGATCAGTCTCTATCTCAAACTATGCTTTTATTAAACCAAATGAAAATAAAGCTATTTTTTAACAAAGGCCATAAGCATGATCAACTTTAAGACTTCCGCGCCCATCTAATGCATTATGACACTTATGTAGTGGTTTAAGTATTCCAGAACAACTTGATCTTCATTACCACGACCAACGACAGAGTCAAGTAATTTAATGCAACCTTCCAGGCTCAACAAAAATTAAGTATTTATACATTTATTTCTTTTAATCAGGTGTAAGCTCTAGGCCAGTAGGGGCAGAATAGAGCCTGGGGAATGGAGAATGGGAGGGAATCAGAATCAATATAAGAGAGTTGTAAGTACAGTTGCTTTCATAAACAACTATTGCAGAATATTTGTACACAACATACTGCAAGTAGGTTGCAGGGACCTGCAGCACAGTACTGCAGGTTGCAGGGACCTGCAATACAGTACTGCAGGTTGCAGGGACCTGCAGCATAGTACTGAAGGTTGCAGGGACCTGCAGCACAGTACTGCAGGTTGCAGGGACCTGCAACACAGTACTGCAGGTTGCAGGGACCTGCAGCACAGTACTGCAGGTTGCAGGGACCTGCAGCACAGTAGTGCAGGTTGCAGGGACCTGCAGCACAGTACTGCAGGTTGCAGGGACCTGCAACACAGTACTGCAGGTTGCAGGGACCTGCAAAACAGTACTGCAGGTTGCAGGGACCTGCAACAACATAATAAGTGAGACACTTGGGCAACATTTTTTATTCTGGAACTGTAGCCATGACCTGCTTCCTAACCTGTAGCCATGACCTGCTTCCTAACCTGTAGTCATGACCTGCTTCCTAACCTGTAGCCATGACCTGCTTCCTAACCTGTAGTCATGACCTGCTTCCTAACCTGTAGCCATGACCTGCTTCCTAACTTGTAGCCATGACCTGCTTCCTAACCTGTAGCCATGACCTGCTTCCTAACCTGTAGCCATGACCTGCTTCCTAACACTGTAGCCATGACCTGCTTCCTAACCTGTAGCCATGACCTGCTTCCTAACCTGTAGCCATGACCTGCTTCCTAACCTGTAGCCATGACCTGCTTCCTAACCTGTAGCCATGACCTGCTTCCTAACCTGTAGTCATGACCTGCTTCCTAACCTGTAGCCATGACCTGCTTCCTAACCTGTAGCCATGACCTGCTTCCTAACCTGTGGCCATGACCTGCTTCCTAACCTGTAGCCATGACCTGCTTCCTAACCTGTAGCCATGACCTGTTTCCTAACACTGTAGCCATGACCTGCTTCCTAACCTGTAGCCATGACCTGCTTCCTAACCTGTAGCCATGACCTGCTTCCTAACACTGTAGACATTACCTGCTTCCTAACACTGTAGCCATGACCTGCTTCCTAACACTGTAGTCATGACCTGCTTCCTAACACTGTAGTCATGACCTGCTTCCTAACACTGTAGCCATGACCTGCTTCCTAACACTGTAGCCATGACCTGCTTCCTAACACTGTAGCCATGACCTGCTTTCTAACACTGTAGCCATGACCTGCTTCCTAATACTGTAGTCATGACCTGCTTCCTAACACTGTAGCCATGACCTGCTTCCTAACACTGTAGTCATGACTGCTTCCTAACACTGTAGCCATGACCTGCTTCCTAACACTGTAGCCATGACCTGCTTCCTAACACTGTAGCCATGACCTGCTTCCTAACACTGCAGCCATGACCTACTTCCTAACACTGCAGCCATGACCTACTTCCTTACACTGCAGCTATGACCTGCTTCCTAACACTGTAGCCATGACGTACTTCCTAACACTGTAGCCATGACCTGCTTCCTAACACTGTAGCCATGACCTGTTTCCTAACACTGTAGCCATGACCTGCTTCCTAACACTGCAGCCATGACCTACTTCCTAACACTGCAGCCATGACCTACTTCCTAACACTGCAGCCATGACCTGCTTCCTAACACTGTAGCTATGACGTACTTCCTAACACTGTAGCATGACCTGCTTCCTAACACTGTAGCCATGACGTGCTTCCTAACACTGTAGCCATGACCTGCTTCCTAACACTGTAGCCATGACCTGCTTCCTAACACTGTAACCATGACCTGCTTCCTAACACTGTAGCCATGACCTGCTTCCTAACACTGTAGCCATGACCTGCTTCCTAACACTGTAGCCATGACCTGCTTCCTAACACTGTAGCCATGACCTGCTTCCTAACACTGTAGCCATGACCTGCTTCCTAACACTGTAGCCATGACCTGCTTCCTAACACTGTAGCCATGACCTGCTTCCTAACACTGTAGCCATGACGTGCTTCCTAACACTGTAGTCATGACCTGCTTCCTAACACTGTAGCCATGACGTGCTTCCTAACACTGTAGTCATGACCTGCTTCCTAACACTGTAGCCATGACCTGCTTCCTAACACTGTAGCCATGACCTGCTTCCTAACCTGTAGACATGACCTGCTTCCTAACACTGTAGACATTACCTGCTTCCTAACACTGTAGCCATGACCTGCTTCCTAACACTGTAGTCATGACCTGCTTCCTAACACTGTAGTCATGACCTGCTTCCTAACACTGTAGCCATGACCTGCTTCCTAACACTGTAGCCATGACCTGCTTCCTAACACTGTAGCCATGACCTGCTTTCTAACACTGTAGCCATGACCTGCTTCCTAATACTGTAGTCATGACCTGCTTCCTAACACTGTAGCCATGACCTGCTTCCTAACACTGTAGTCATGACCTGCTTCCTAACACTGTAGCCATGACCTGCTTCCTAACACTGTAGCCATGACCTGCTTCCTAACACTGTAGCCATGACCTGCTTCCTAACACTGCAGCCATGACCTACTTCCTAACACTGCAGCCATGACCTACTTCCTTACACTGCAGCCATGACCTGCTTCCTAACACTGTAGCCATGACGTACTTCCTAACACTGTAGCCATGACCTGCTTCCTAACACTGTAGCCATGACCTGTTTCCTAACACTGTAGCCATGACCTGCTTCCTAACACTGCAGCCATGACCTACTTCCTAACACTGCAGCCATGACCTACTTCCTAACACTGCAGCCATGACCTGCTTCCTAACACTGTAGCCATGACGTACTTCCTAACACTGTAGCATGACCTGCTTCTTAACACTGTAGCCATGACGTGCTTCCTAACACTGTAGCCATGACCTGCTTCCTAACACTGTAGCCATGACCTGCTTCCTAACACTGTAACCATGACCTGCTTCCTAACACTGTAGCCATGACCTGCTTCCTAACACTGTAGCCATGACCTGCTTCCTAACACTGTAGCCATGACCTGCTTCCTAACACTGTAGCCATGACCTGCTTCCTAACACTGTAGCCATGACCTGCTTCCTAACACTGTAGCCATGACGTGCTTCCTAACACTGTAGTCATGACCTGCTTCCTAACACTGTAGCCATGACCTGCTTCCTAACACTGTAGCCATGACCTGCTTCCTAACACTGTAGCCATGACCTGCTTCCTAACACTGTAGCATGACCTGCTTCCTAACACTGTAGCCATGACCTGCTTCCTAACACTGTAGCCATGACGTGCTTCCTAACACTGTAGTCATGACCTGCTTCCTAACACTGTAGCCATGACCTGCTTCCTAACACTGTAGCCATGACCTGCTTCCTAACACTGTAGCCATGACCTGCTTCCTAACACTGTAGCATGACCTGCTTCCTAACACTGTAGCCATGACCTGCTTCCTAACACTGTAGCCATGACGTACTTCCTAACACTGTAGCCATGACCTGCTTCCTAACACTGTAGCCATGACCTGCTTCCTAACACTGTAGCCATGACCTGCTTCCTAACACTGTAGCCATGACCTGCTTCCTAACACTGTAGCATGACCTGCTTCCTAACACTGTAGCCATGACCTGCTTCCTAACACTGTAGCATGACCTGCTTCCTAACACTGTAGCCATGACCTGCTTCCTAACACTGTAGCCATGACCTGCTTCCTAACACTGTAGCCATGACCTGCTTCCTAACACTGTAGCCATGACGTGCTTCCTAACACTGTAGTCATGACCTGCTTCCTAACACTGTAGCCATGACCTGCTTCCTAACACTGTAGCCATGACCTGCTTCCTAACACTGTAGCATGACCTGCTTCCTAACACTGTAGCCATGACGTACTTCTTAACACTGTAGCCATGACCTGCTTCCTAACACTGTAGCCATGACCTGCTTCCTAACACTGTAGCCATGACCTGCTTCCTAACACTGTAGCATGACCTGCTTCCTAACTCTGTAGCCATGACCTGCTTCCTAACACTGTAGCCATGACCTGCTTCCTAACACTGTAGCCATGACCTGCTTCCTAACACTGCAGCCATGACCTGCTTCCTAACACTGTAGCCATGACCTGCTTCCTAACACTGTAGTCATGACCTGCTTCCTAACACTGTAGCCATGACCTGCTTCCTAACACTGTAGCCATGACCTGCTTCCTAACACTGTAGCCATGACCTGCTTCCTAACACTGTAGCCATGACCTGCTTCCTAACACTGTAGTCATGATTTGCTTCCTAACACTGTAGCCATGACCTGCTTCCTAACACTGTAGCCATGACCTGCTTCCTAACACTGTAGCCATGACCTGCTTCCTAACACTGCAGCCATGACCTGCTTCCTAACACTGTAGCCATGACCTGCTTCCTAACACTGTAGCCATGACCTGCTTCCTAACACTGTAGCCATGACCTGCTTCCTAACACTGTAGTCATGACCTGCTTCCTAACACTGTAGCCATGACCTGCTTCCTAACACTGTAGCCATGACCTGCTTCCTAACACTGTAGCCATGACCTGCTTCCTAACACTGTAGCCATGACCTGCTTCCTAACACTGTAGCCATGACCTGCTTCCTAACACTGTAGCCATGACCTGCTTCCTAACACTGTAGCCATGACCTGCTTCCTAACACTGTAGCCATGACCTGCTTCCTAACACTGTAGCCATGACCTGCTTCCTAACCTGTAGCCATGACCTGCTTCCTAACACTGTAGCCATGACCTGCTTCCTAACACTGTAGCCATGACCTGCTTCCTAACACTGTAGCCATGACCTGCTTCCTAACACTGTAGCCATGACCTGCTTCCTAACACTGTAGCCATGACCTGCTTCCTAACACTGTAGTCATGACCTGCTTCCTAACACTGTAGCCATGACCTGCTTCCTAACACTGTAGCCATGACCTGCTTCCTAACACTGTAGCCATGACCTGCTTCCTAACACTGTAGCCATGACCTGCTTCCTAACACTGTAGCCATGACCTGCTTCCTAACACTGCAGCCATGACCTGCTTCCTAACACTGTAGCCATGACCTGCTTCCTAACACTGTAGCCATGACCTGCTTCCTAACACTGTAGCCATGACCTGCTTCCTAACACTGTAGCCATGACCTGCTTCCTAACACTGTAGCCATGACCTGCTTCCTAACACTGTAGCCATGACCTGCTTCCTAACACTGTAGCCATGACCTGCTTCCTAACACTGTAGCCATGACCTGCTTCCTAACACTGTAGCCATGACCTGCTTCCTAACACTGTAGCCATGATCTGCTTCCTAACACTGCAGCCATGACCTGCTTCCTAACACTGTAGCCATGACCTGCTTCCTAACACTGTAGCCATGACCTGCTTCCTAACACTGTAGCCATGACCTGCTTCCTAACACTGTAGCCATGACCTGCTTCCTAACACTGTAGCCATGACCTGCTTCCTAACACTGTAGTCATGACCTGCTTCCTAACACTGCAGCCATGACCTGCTTCCTAACACTGTAGCCATGACCTGCTTCCTAACACTGTAGCCATGACCTGCTTCCTAACACTGTAGCCATGACCTGCTTCCTAACACTGTAGCCATGACCTGCTTCCTAACACTGTAGCCATGACCTGCTTCCTAACACTGTAGCCATGACCTGCTTCCTAACACTGTAGCCATGACCTGCTTCCTAACACTGTAGCCATGACCTGCTTCCTAACACTGTAGCCATGACCTGCTTCCTAACACTGTAGCCATGACCTGCTTCCTAACACTGCAGCCATGACCTGCTTCCTAACACTGTAGCCATGACCTGCTTCCTAACACTGTAGCCATGACCTGCTTCCTAACACTGTAGCCATGACCTGCTTCCTAACACTGTAGCCATGACCTGCTTCCTAACACTGTAGCCATGACCTGCTTCCTAAGACTGTAGCCATGACCTGCTTCCTAACACTGTAGCCATGACCTGCTTCCTAACACTGTAGCCATGACCTGCTTCCTAACACTGTAGCCATGACCTGCTTCCTAACACTGTAGCCATGACCTGCTTCCTAACACTGTAGCCATGACCTGCTTCCTAACACTGTAGCCATGACCTGCTTCCTAACACTGTAGCCATGACCTGCTTCCTAACACTGTAGCCATGACCTGCTTCCTAACACTGTAGCCATGACCTGCTTCCTAACACTGTAGCCATGACCTGCTTCCTAACACTGTAGCCATGACCTGCTTCCTAACACTGTAGCCATGACCTGCTTCCTAACACTGTAGCCATGACCTGCTTCCATTAGTGGGTTTTGCCACTGATAACTCTGATTACCGCTGCTTCACTTCATGTGTTTTTAGTATACAAGTTCCTTCTACTCGGATATGCTGCACTTTTATCATGATTAATAAACTGAACACGACTCTAGGCTGAGGGACTGATTACCTCAAACTACTACTCATTTTCCACCGATCGAATTTGTAATGGACTGAAGAAGCCACTGGGCGGCATAACGTTTCCATAATAAAGATTTCCAGATGTTGCCCAAGTGTCTGAGTTATCATCAATAATGAAGATAATCTAGTGGCCACCACTCTCAATACTACATCTATATCAACACAAGTTTTTAATTCATGATCTGTTTTCCATTCCAGGTGGACACAGCCGTTTGACAGGTGGACACAGCCGTTTGACAGGTGGACACAGCCGTTTGACAGGTGGACACAGCCGCTTGACACTACACAAGTCTGTTACAGTGTACATAATATACACGGACAGGTATCTCGCTCTCACCGTATGCCCAAACGGAAGTAAATATCTCTTATATACACGTACAAGTGTATACCTCTTAGTATGTGTCATGCTTTTAGACAGTCCCTCAAAAAAAAGAAAAATATTTGTGAATTCACCTGGTAAGTAATTTTCTTTAAGCAGCAAAAATTAACTTAGCAACCTCAACAACCATGATAAAATTAACGTAATGTAATTTAATGGAATCCTACCAAACCTATCTTAGTTTAACTTAACATAGTTAATATTACAGCATTAACAACAATGAAAATACTCATTCAACGATAAATTTAAACTAATAGTTTGATCAAATAATCACTAGTTTATAAAGCAAGATAAACTGTGTCTAAAACGCACGTCATATACACTGAGTCTAATTCCTATTTTAGGAATTAAAGTGTTCTTGACACTAGTTTACAGGTGAGCTACCACTTTAATTCTCAGTCAGTTGGTGTGCTTTAAATATAACCAATATCCAGGATGGAACACCAGAGTACCGGGGATTATAACACGTAAATCTTTTACTGCTACCACCACTACTACTACTACAAGAACAACAAACAATAAGAACTACATTGAAAGCACTGGTGACCACTACAGGTAACTTATTAAGTCGACTAGAAGTTCCCGCTGGCTGAGGACTCACAAGAATACTATCTAATATATATCCAATACTAGCAGAGGGGAAGTGACCAAGGAGGAGTGACCAGGGAGGGAGGGAGGGACAGGGAGTACAGAAAAGATCATTTCTTTTTATTAATATCATTAAAACCAGGATACCTTGTAGCCAGCACCCTGGAACACCTGCAGCAGCTACGGCAGTTTCTTACCCACGACTTAACAGTTCACCACTGACTTTTCTGTCCTTTTTTCGACCACAACAATTGATTAAGAGACGAGTACTTGTGGAGGACAGCAGGCAGTTTAACGTACACTATAGTGATGATGAGGACAGCAGGTAGTTTAATGTACACTATAGTGATGAGGACAGCAGGTAGTTTAATGTACACTATAGTGATGATGACAGCAGGTAGTTTAATGTACACTATAGTGATGATGAGGACACCAGGTAGTTTAATGTACACTATAGTGATGATGAGGACAACAGGTAGTTTAATGTACACTATAGTGATGACAGCAGGTAGTTTAATGTACACTATAGTGATGATGACAGCAGGTAGTTTAATGTACACTATAGTGATGAGGACAGCAGGTAGTTTAATGTACACTATAGTGATGATGAGGACAGCAGGTAGTTTAATGTACACTATAGTGATGAGGACAGCAGGTAGTTTAATGTACACTATAGTGATGATGAGGACAACAGGTAGTTTAATGTACACTATAGTGATGAGGACAGCAGGTAGTTTAATGTACACTATAGTGATGACAGCAGGTAGTTTAATGTACACTACAGTGATGACAGCAGGTAGTTTAATGTACACTACAGTGATGACAGCAGGTAGTTTAATGTACACTATAGTGATGAGGAAAACAGGTAGTTTAATGTACACTATAGTGATGATGAGGACAACAGGTAGTTTAATGTACACTATAGTGATGATGAGGACAACAGGTAGTTTAATGTACACTATAGTGATGATGACAACAAGTAGTTTAATGTACACTATAGTGATGATGAGGACAGTAGGTAGTTTAATGTACACTATAGTGATGAGGAAAGCAGGTAGTTTAATGTACACTATAGTGATGATGAGGACAGTAGGTAGTTTAATGTACACTATAGTGATGATGAGGACAACAGGTAGTTTAATGTACACTATAGTGATGATGACAACAAGTAGTTTAATGTACACTATAGTGATGATGAGGACAGTAGGTAGTTTAATGTACACTATAGTGATGATGAGGACAGTAGGTAGTTTAATGTACACTATAGTGATGATGAGGACAGTAGGTAGTTTAATGTACACTATAGTGATGACAACAAGTAGTTTAATGTACACTATAGTGATGATGAGGACAGTAGGTAGTTTAATGTACACTATAGTGATGAGGAAAGCAGGTAGTTTAATGTACACTATAGTGATGATGACAAGTAGTTTAATGTACACTATAGTGATGAGGACAGCAGGTAGTTTAATGTACACTATAGTGATGACAGCAGGTAGTTTAATGTACACTATAGCGATGAGGACAACAGGTAGTTTAATATACACTATAGTGATGATGACAGCAGGTAGTTTAATGTACACTATAGTGATAATGAGGACAGCAGGTAGTTTAATGTACACTATAGTGATGAGGACAGCTGGTAGTTTAATGTACACTATAGTGATGATGAGGACAGCAGGTAGTTTAATGTACACTATAGTGATGACAGCAGGTAGTTTAATGTACACTATAGTGATGATGAGGACAGCAGGTAGTTTAATGTACACTATAGTGATGACAGCAGGTAGTTTAATGTACACTATAGTGATGAGGACAGCAGGTAGTTTAATGTACACTATAGTGATGATGAAGACAACAGGTAGTTTAATGTACACTATAGTGATGATGAAGACAACAGGTAGTTTAATGTACACTATAGTGATGATGAAGACAACAGGTAGTTTAATGTACACTATAGTGATGATGAGGACAGCAGGTAGTTTAGTGTGCAAGATACTGATGAAGACAATAGGTAGTTTAGTGTGTATGATATTGATGGTATGATGGACAGAGTCACAACTTAAGTGTAAATAAGGTTTTAAGAGCTATACAATAAAGTGGTTCACATATCGGAGATGCTCGAACACTTTCATCTCCTGGGAGGACACTTTACATCACTTGATCAGCACTTTTTAATTCGGTTAAATTATAGTAAGGAAAATGACGTATACATGAAGGAATGCACTTATTTGTTATACTGATAATGAAGGTCTTGGGAATATAGAATTATTGCTAAAGTGCCACTTACCCAAGGTTACTGCTAAAGTGCCACTTACCCAAGGTTACTGCTAAAGTGCCACTAGCCAAGGTTACTGCTAAAGTGCCACTTAGCCAAGGTTACTGTGAAAGTGCCACTAGCCAAGGTTACTGCTAAAGTGCCACTTAGCCAAGGTTACTGCTAAAGTGCCACTAGCCAAGGTTACTGCTAAAGTGCCACTTAGCCAAGGTTACTGCTAAAGTGCCAATTACCCAAGGTTACTGCTAAAGTGCCACTAGCCAAGGTTACTGCTAAAGTGCCACTTAGCCAAGGTTACTGTGAAAGTGCCACTAGCCAAGGTTACTGCTAAAGTGCCACTTAGCCAAGGTTACTGCTAAAGTGCCACTAGCCAAGGTTACTGCTAAAGTGCCACTAGCCAAGGTTACTGCTAAAGTGCCACTTAGCCAAGGTTACTGTGAACGTGCCACTAGCCAAGGTTACTGCTAAAGTGCCACTTAGCCAAGGTTACTGCTAAAGTGCCACTAGCCAAGGTTACTGCTAAAGTGCCACTTAGCCAAGGTTACTGTGAAAGTGAAGAATAGAACACTACAAGGGGAGGAATTATAACAGTGTATAACAAGTATGAACAAGGTCAATACAACTGTTACCAGGACAGCTGCACTCAATCATCAGTCAACTGCACCTGTTAGGTAGGCCTGCAGCTGACTACTTGTCAGACATATTTGCTGCTGACACTGCTTCTCCTGCTACTGCTGCTGACACTGCTCCTGCTGCTGACACTGCTTCTCCTGCTACTGACACTGCTCCTGCTACTGCTTCTCCTGCTACTGCTGCTGACACTGCTTCTCCTGCTGCTGCTGACACTGCTTCTCCTCCTGCTGCTGCTGACACTGATTCTCCTGCTGCTGCTGCTGCTGACACTGCTTCTCCTGCTGCTGCTGACACTGCTTCTCCTGCTGCTGACACTGCTTCTCCTGCTACTGACACTGCTCCTGCTACTGACACTACTCCTGCTACTGCTTCTCGTGCTACTGCTGCTGACACTGCTTCTCCTGCTGCTGCTGACACTGCTTCTCCTGCTACTGCTGCTGACACTGCTTCTCCTGCTACTGCTGCTGACACTGCTTCTCCTGCTGCTGTACAAAACACTGGTGGGGTCGCCACCTTCACCTCAGCACTGTTGTAGCTCCAGTAATCTGCACTGACAGTTTCTCTAACATTCTCACCTCCTCCTCCTCCTCATTCTCCACCTTATCTTTATCCTCCACCCCATCCTCATCCTCCATCTCATCCTCCACCCCATCCTCATCCTCCACCCCATCCTCCATCCCATCCTCATCCTCCACCCCATGCTCATCCTCCATCCCATCCTCATCCTCCACCCCATCCTCATCCTCCACCCCATCCTCATCCTCCACCTCATCCTCATCCTCCATCTCATCCTCATCCTCCTCCATCTCTTCCTTTCTCATCCTCGTCACCCCTTTATAAATAATATGAGACGAAAAGAGAAACTAAAATGGAAGGAAGGAAAGAATGATGGAAAAGATGGAAGGAAGGAAAGATAGTGTGAAGGAAAAATGGAATTAAGGAAGGAAAGATGGAAGGATGAAAAATAGAAGAAAAAATGAAAGGAATAGAAAAGAAAAATCACATCAAACAAATAACAGTAAGTTTAGCGAGGCGGCCAAATTTAATACATCGCTAACTACCACAAACACTCCTTCAGTAAAACAATAAAATATTAACTTAATTAACTCTATGAATAAATGTATCTTGACCAAAATTAACTGCGAGAGTTGTATTTTGGAGCGCCAAGTTACATCACTTGTATCCTTCAATCGTTACAAAATAATGAAGTGTAATTAGAAACAGCAAGTTAATAGTGTGTAAAGCTGCTGCCGGGTTAATATGGTAAGAACTGTGTTATTATTATTATTAAAATTAACTTTTAACTTTATGCTACTGTGTCCGGTATGTGAATATAATTCTTGGCAGCAGTACCAGCAACAGCAATACCACAAGAAACAGCAACAACAATACCACAAGCAACAGCAATACCACAAGAAACAACAGCCATACCACAAGAAACAGCACCAGCAATACCACAAGAAACAGCAATACCACAAGAAACAGCAACAGCAATACCACAAGAAACAGCAATACCACAAGAAACAGCACCAGCAATACCACAAGAAACAACAACAGCAATACCACAAGAAACAACAACAGCAATACCACAAGCAACAGCAACAGCAATACCACAAGAAACAACAACAGCAATACCACAAGCAACAGCAACAGCAATACCACAAGAAACAGCACCAGCAATACCACAAGAAACAACAACAGCAATACCGCAAGAAACAGCAACAGCAATACCACAAGCAACAGCAACAGCAATACCACAAGAAACAGCACCAGCAATACCACAAGAAACAACAACAGCAATACCACAAGCAACAGCAACAGCAATACCACAAGAAACAACAACAGCAATACCACAAGAAACAGCAATACCACAAGCAACAGCAACAGCAATACCACAAGCAACAGCAATACCACAAGAAACAGCAATACCACAAGAAACAGCAATACCACAAGAAACAGCAATACCACAAGCAACAGCAATACCACAAGCAACAGCAATACCACAAGAAACAGCAACAGCAATACCACAAGAAACAGCAATACCACAAGCAACAGCAACAGCAATACCACAAGCAACAGCAATACCACAAGAAACAGCAATACCACAAGAAACAGCAATACCACAAGAAACAGCAATACCACAAGAAACAGCAATACCACAAGAAACAGCAATACCACAAGAAACAGCAATACCACAAGCAACAGCAATACCACAAGAAACAACAACAGCAATACCACAAGCAACAGCAATACCACAAGAAACAGCAATACCACAAGAAACAGCAATACCACAAGCAACAGCAATACCACAAGCAACAGCAACAGCAATACCACAAGCAACAGCAATACCACAAGCAACAGCAATACCACAAGAAACAGCAATACCACAAGAAACAGCAATACCACAAGCAACAGCAATACCACAAGAAACAACAACAGCAATACCACAAGAAACAACACCAGCAATACCACAAGAAACAACAACAGCAATACCACAAGAAACAACACCAGCAATACCACAAGAAACAACAACAGCAATACCACAAGAAACAACAACAGCAATACCACAAGAAACAACAACAGCAATACCACAAGAAACAACAACAGCAATACCACAAGAAACAACAACAGCAATACCACAAGAAACAACAACAGCAATACCACAAGAAACAACAACAGCAATACCACAAGAAACAACAACAGCAATACCACAAGAAACAGCAATACCACAAGAAACAACAACAGCAATACCACAAGAAACAGCAATACCACAAGAAACAACAACAGCAATACCACAAGAAACAGCAATACCACAAGAAACAACAACAGCAATACCACAAGAAACAGCAATACCACAAGAAACAACAACAGCAATACCACAAGAAACAACAACAGCAATACCAGGTTCACAAGAAAAAAAGGCACTGCAGTAGGCGTACTGGTATATAAACTAAGAGTTGTGGAACACTGCAGTAGGCGTACTGGTATATAAACTAAGAGTTGTGGAACACTGCAGTAGGCGTACTGGTATATAAACTAAGAGTTGTGGAACACTGCAGTAGGCGTACTGGTATATAAACTAAGAGTTGTGGAACACTGCAGTAGGCGTACTGGTATATAAACTAAGAGTTGTGGAACACTGCAGTAGGCGTACTGGTATATAAACTAAGAGTTGTGGAACACTGCAGTAGGCGTACTGGTATATAAACTAAGAGTTGTGGAACACTGCAGTAGGCGTACTGGTATATAAACTAAGAGTTGTGGAACACTGCAGTAGGCGTACTGGTATATAAACTAAGAGTTGTGGAACACTGCAGTAGGCGTATTGGTATATAAACTAAGAGTTGTGGAACACTGCAGTAGGCGTACTGGTATATAAACTAAGAGTTGTGGAACACTGCAGTAGGCGTACTGGTATATAAACTAAGAGTTGTGGAACACTGCAGTAGGCGTACTGGTATATAAACTAAGAGTTGTGGAACACTGCAGTAGGCGTACTGGTATATAAACTAAGAGTTGTGGGACACTGCAGTAGGCGTACTGGCAATATAAACTAACAGTGGAACACTGTAGTAGGCGTACTGGCAATATAAACTAACAGTGGAACACTGTAGTAGGCGTACTGGCAATATAAACAGTGGAACACTGTAGTAGGTAGGCTGAGATCGTTCACACTCACAAACTCATCACAAAATTCTACTGCCAAGGGAGTACTTTCCTACATTCTTTCCATATACAAGTTAATCTAGATTGAATTCACCAGATTCATAAAGGACTGGCGGCCTAACATAACACTTACAGAGGCTTAGGGTCAATTTTTTGTTGTTGGTCATTTATCTTCCTTACAGGTTTGTAACATTTAAGAAAAAGCGTATTCAACAGAGCCTCGATATTCTCGTTTAGAATACTGAAATAGGCAATATTGCTGATTATAATTGATTCCCTTATTTTCTTCTGCTTTATCTTGCTGTACCTTAAAGCCAAATGTTGTTACAGAACACATCCAGACGAGGTAGTCCACTACTTAAGTCCTCTTCAATGGTAAACTTAATGGAGTTGAAGTTTTTTAATAGCTGTGTTATATTGGTACGTCTCGGAGAGATGCTAAAAATATCGTCAACCTACCTGAGCTATGCTGCACTGGTTGGTATATGTAGTTTTAATCTCTCCTCCAATGCTCCATGCACAAGTTGGCAACGACTGCACTCGGTGGCAAGCTTGTAGCCATCCCAGACTACTGCCGGAATAAATCTTCCTCGAAAGAGAAGCAATTAAAATTCAAACAAAGCTCAATGACCTCTATGAAATCTTTATCCGGCAACATGAAGTGATGAGTGATCTTCCCAGTGACATCGTGGCTACACGTGTACGATTTCCAGCGTTTTCTTGTTTCTGTAACCTGGCGAGTGTTTTATTCTTTCTGTTATTGTCCTTGACCCTCTCCAAAAAGTTCCCTCAATGTCTAAGGTGGACGGGATTAATATTTGCCAGTAGCTTGCAGTGATGCTTGACAAGTACTCCTGAGAGTACATGTGTTGCTTTCCTGATATTGTAAGTGATGGTTCTCAGCGGATTCCTTGGTTTGTGTGTTTTAAGAAGACCCGATAAGTGGGTCACTCGGCTTGCCAGCTAAAAGATAAAGTAGTTTCTTGTCCTCTTCTCTACACCTATCTACATTTTGTCTACATTAGGAAAGAAAAAATATATAGTTAAGGTCCCGGTTGATGAGTATCCCTCACCTGTATAACCTGCACTGTAGAGACGCAGTCATCCCTCACCACAGTCACTACTTGGTCTTCCTTGTGGCCAGTAGTGATGATGATTGAATCATCCTTGGCCAGGGTATCATTCTTGGCCAAGGTATTCTCGGCAAGGGTATCATTCTTGGCAAGGGTATCATTCTTGGACAGGGTATCAGTCTTGGCCAAGATATCATTCTTGGCCAAAGTATTCTCGGCAAGGGTATCATTCTTGGCAAGGGTATCATTCTTGGACAGGGTATCAGTCTTGGCCAAGATATCATCCTTGGCCAGAGTATCATTTTTGGCCAGGGTATCACGCTTGGCCAGGGTATCATTCTTGGCCAAGGTATCATTCTTAGAGTATCAAGTACATCAAGGTAACGGCCACGAACATGTGGTCTGAAAGTACCAACAATGGTGGTTCTCATGACGCCTTCTATAAAACTCTCTGGACAAAACATGATCATGGGTAATTTAGGCAATGAGTTCAAATTTCACTTTGAATGTTATTACTGTGGGAAGCGCTAAACCCGTAGGGATTATACAGCGGTTGAAGAGGAATGGAAGGCATTTAATGCTTAATTCAGGGAACTGGAGAACAGATTCAATTCCCTAGATCAAGAGCCCTTCACTGGCACGAAGGAACCTCCCTGAGAGGTTTGTACGGATGTATTCCTGTCACAGAAACTGTCTTTATGGCAGCTTGTGTGAGTCACTGTCCAATACTGACTTTATATTAACATAATCACTGGCAGGAGCAGTGACACTGTCATTATGGCAGGTTAGTGGAGGGTGGTGCAAGGTGGGTGGTGGGTGGTGCAAGGTGGGTGGTGGCTGGTGCAAGGTGGGTGGTGGGTGGTGCAAGGTTAGTGGTGCAAGGTTGGTGGTGGCTGGTGCAAGGTGGGTGGTGGGTGGTGCAAGGTGGGTGGTGGCTGGTGCAAGGTGGGTGGAGGGTGGTGCAAAGTTGGTGGTGGGTGGTGCAAGGTGGGTGGTGGGTGGTGGCTGGTGCAAGGTGGGTGGAGGGTGGTGCAAAGTTGGTGGTGGGTGGTGCAAGGTGGGTGGTGGCTGGTGCAAGGTGGGTGGTGGCTGGTGCAAGGTGGGTGGAGGGTGGTGCAAAGTTGGTGGTGGGTGGTGCAAGGTGGGTGGTGGCAGGTGCAAGGTGGGTGGAGGGTGGTGCAAAGTTGGTGGTGGGTGGTGCAAGGTGGGTGGTGGCTGGTGCAAGGTGGGTGGAGGGTGGTGCAAAGTTGGTGGTGGGTGGTGCAAGGTGGGTGGAGGTTGGTGCAAGGTGGGTGGAGGTTGGTGCAAGGTGGGTGGAGGGTGGTGCAAGGTGGGTGGTGCAAGGTTGGTGGTGGGTGGTGCAAGGTGGGTGGAGGTTGGTGCAAGGTGGGTGGAGGTTGGTGCAAGGTGGGTGGAGGGTGGTGCAAGGTGGGTGGAGGGTGGTGCAAGGTGGGTGGAGGTTGGTGCAAGGTGGGTGGAGGGTGGTGCAAGGTGGGTGGAGGTTGGTGCAAGGTGGGTGGAGGGTGGTGCAAAGTTGGTGGTGGGTGGTGCAAGGTGGGTGGAGGTTGGTGCAAGGTGGGTGGAGGTTGGTGCAAGGTGGGTGGAGGGTGGTGCAAGGTTGGTGGTGGGTGGTGCAAGGTGGGTGGAGGTTGGTGCAAGGTGGGTGGAGGGTGGTGCAAGGTGGGTGGTGAAAGGTTGGTGGTGGGTGGTGCAATGTGGGTGGAGGTTGGTGCAAGGTGGGTGGAGGGTGGTGCAAGGTGGGTGGAGGGTGGTGCAAGGTGGGTGGTGCAAGGTTGGTGGTGGGTGGTGAAAGGTGGGTGGTGGCTGGTGCAAGGTGGGTGGAGGTTGGTGCAAGGTGGGTGGAGGGTGGTGCAAGGTGGGTGGTGCAAGGTTGGTGGTGGGTGGTGCAAGGTTGGTGGTGGGTGGTGCAAGGTGGGTAGAGGTTGGTGCAAAGGGGGCGGAGGGTGGTGCAAGGTGGGTGGTGGGTGGTGCAAGGTGGGTGGAGGTTGGTGCAAGGTGGGTGGAGGACGGTACAAGGTGGGTGGTGGGTGGTGCAAGGTGGGTGGAGGTTGGTGCAAGGTGGGTGGAGGGTGGTGCAAGGTTGTTGGTGGGTGGTGCAAGGTGGGTGGTGGGTGATGCAAGGTGGGTGGAGGGTGGTGCAAGGTGGGTGGAGGGTGGTGCAAGGTTGGTGGTGGGTGGTGCAAGCTGGGTGGAGGTTGGTGCAAGGGGGGTGGAGGGTGGTGCAAGGGGGGTGGTGGGTGGTGCAAGGTGGGTGGTGGTTGGTGCAAGGTGGGTGGTGGTTGGTGCAAGGTGGGTGGAGGGTGGTGCAAGGTGGGTGGTGGGTGGTGCAAGGTGGGTGGAGGGTGGTGCAAGGTGGGTGGTGGTTGGTGCAAGGTGGGTGGAGGGTGGTGCAAGGTGGGTGGTGGGTGGTGCAAGGTGGGTGGAGGGTGGTGCAAGGTGGGTGGTGGGTGGCGCAAGGTGGGTGGTGGGTGGCGCAAGGTGGGTGGTGGGTGGTGCCAGGTGGGTGGTGGGTGGTGCAAGGTGGGTGGAGGGTGGTGCAAGGTGGGTGGTGGGTGGTGCAAGGTGGGTGGTGGTTGGTGCAAGGTGGGTGGAGGGTGGTGCAAGGTGGGTGGTGGTTGGTGCAAGGTGGGTGGAGGGTGGTGCAAGGTGGGTGGTGGGTGGCGCAAGGTGGGTGGTGCAAGGTGGGTGGAGGGTGGTGCAAGGTGGGTGGAAGGTGGGTGGTGGGTGGTGCAAGGTGGGTGGAGGGTGGTGCAAGGTGGGTGGAGGGTGGTGCAAGGTGGGTGTGGCAAGGTAGGTGGAGGGTGGTGCAAGGTGGGTGGAGGGAAGTGCAAGGTGGGTGGAGGGTGATGCAAGGTGGGTGGTGGGTGCTGCAAGGTGGGTGGAGGGTGGTGCAAGGTGGGCGGAGGGTGATGCAAGGTGGGTGGTGCAAGGTAGGTGGAGGGTGGTGCAAGGTGGGTGGTGGGTGGTGCAAGGTGGGTGGAGGGTGGTGAAAAGTGGGTGGTGCAAGGTGGGTGGTGGGTGGCGCAAGGTGGGTGAAGGGTAGTGCAAGGTGGGTGGAGGGTGGCGCAAGGTGGGTGGAGGGTGGAACAAGGTAGGTGGAGAGTAGTGCAAGGTGGGTGGAGGGTGGTGGAAGGTGGGTGGAGGGTGGTGCAAGGTTTGTGGAGGGTAGTGCAAGGTGGGTGGTGGGTGGTGCAAGGTGGGTGGAGGGTGGTGAAAAGTGGGTGATGCAAGGTGGGTGGAGGGTGGTGAAAAGTGGGTGATGCAAGGTGGGTGGAGGGTGGTACAAGGTGAGTGGAGAGTAGTGCAAGGTGGGTGAAGGGTAGAGCAAGGTGGCTGGAGGGTGGTGCAAGGTGGGTGGATGGTGGTGCAAGGTGGGTGGAGGGTGGTGCAGGTGGGTGGAAGGCAGTGCAAGGTGGGTGGTGGGTGGTGCAAGGCGGGTGGAGGGTGGTGCAAGGTGGGTGGAGGGTGGTGCAAGGTGGGTGGAGGGTGGTGCAAGGTGGGTGGTGCAAGGTGGTTGGTGGGTGGTGCAAGGTGGGTGGAGGGTAGTGCAAGGTGGGTGGAGGGTGGTGCAAGGTAGGTGGAGGGTGGTGTAATGTGGGTGGAGGGTGGTGCAAGGTAGGTGGAGGGTGGTGCAAGGTGGGTGGAGGGTGGTGCAAGGTGGGTGGAAGGTAGTGCAAGGTGGGTGGAGGGGGGTGCAAGGTGGGTGGAGGGTGGTGCAAGGTGGGTGGAGGGTGGTGCAAGGTGGGTGGAGGGTGGTGCAAGGTGGGTGGAGGGTGGAAAAAGGAAGGTATGAGCAAGAAGGATGGTGAGTGGGGTGTGGGGGGGGGTAGGTCATGGGGGGCTCCGGGAAGCAGGTGAAGGATCAGCTGAGCAGGTCAGGTGTGGGGGGAGTGGTCCCTGACGCAACACACCAGGTCAGGTGGGGGTCCATGACGCAAAACACAAGGTCGGGGGTGACGTGGTCCATGACGCAACACACCAGGTCAGGTGGGGGCGTGGTCCATGACGCAACACACCAGGTCAGGTGGGGGTCTATGACGCAAAACACAAGGTCGGTGGTGACGTGGTTCATGACGCAACACACCAGGTCCGGTGGGGGTCCATGACGCAAAACCCAAGGTCGGGGGTGTCGGGGTCCATGACGCAACACACCAGGTCAGGTGGGGGGCGTGGTCCATGACGCAACACACCAGGTCAGGTGGGGCTCCATGACGCAAAACACAAGGTCGGGGGTGACGTGGTCCATGACGCAACACACCAGGTCAGGTGGGGTTCCATGACGCAAAAGACAAGGTCGGGGGGACGTGGTCCATGACGCAACACACCAAGTCAGGTGGGCGTGGTCCATGACGCAACACACCAAGTCAGGTGGGCGTGGTCCATGACGCAACACACCAAGTAAGGTGGGCGTGGTCCATGACGCAACACACCAAGTCAGGTGGGCGTGGTCCATGACGCAACACACCAAGTCAGGTGGGCGTGGTCCATGACGCAACACACCAAGTCAGGTGGGCGTGGTCCATGACGCAACACACCAAGTAAGGTGGGCGTGGTCCATGACGCAACACACCAAGTCAGGTGGGCGTGGTCCATGACGCAACACACCAAGTCAGGTGGGCGTGGTCCATGACGCAACACACCAAGTCAGGTGGGCGTGGTCCATGACGCAACACACCAAGTCAGGTGGGCGTGGTCCATGACGCAACACACCAAGTCAGGTGGGCGTGGTCCATGACGCAACACACCAAGTCAGGTGGGCGTGGTCCATGACGCAACACAACTGCTAGTGACGTTACAGCATCAACCAAGGCCATCACCTGTCATTGTGTACACACGGGAGAGGGACAGGTGACGGGGGAGGAGAAAGACAGGTGACGGGGGAGGAGAAAGACAGGTGACGGGGGGAGGGACAGGTGACAGGGGGGAGAGGGACAGGTGACGAGGGGAGAGGGGCAGGTGGCGGGGGGAGAGGGACAAGTGACAGGGGGGAAAGGGACAGGTGACAGGGCGGAAGAGGGACAGGTGACAGGGGAGGAGAGGGACAGGTGACAGGGGGAGAGGGACAGGTGACAGGGGGAGAGGGACAGGTGACAGGGGGAGAGGGACTGGTGACAGGGCGGGAGAGGGACAGGTGACAGGGGAGGAGAGGGTCAGGTGACAGGGGGGAGAGGGACAGGTGATGAGGGGAGAGGGGCAGGTGGCGGGGGAGAGGGACAAGTGACAGGGGGGAAAGGGCGGAAGAGGGACAGGTGACAGGGGAGGAGAGGGACAGGTGACAGGGGGAGAGGGACAGGTGACAGGGGGAGAGAGACAGGTGACAGGGGAGGAGAGGGACAGGTGACAGGGGGAGAGGGACTGGTGACAGGGCGGGAGAGGGACAGGTGACAGGGGAGGAGAGGGTCAGGTGACAGGGGGAGAGGGACAGGTGACAGGAGGGGAAGAGGGACAGGTGACAGGGGGAGAGGGACAGGTGACAGGAGGGGAAGAGGGACAGGTGACAGGGGGGAGAGGGACAAGTGACAGGGGGAGAGGGACAGGTGACAGGGGGAGAGGGACAGGTGACAGGGGGAGAGGGACAGGTGACAGGGGGGGAGAGGGACAGGTGACAGGGGAGGAGAGGGACAGGTGACAGGGGGAGAGGGACAGGTGACCGGGCGGGAGAGGGACAGGTGACAGGGGCGGAGAGGGGCCGGTGACAGGGGGAGAGGGACAGGTGACAGGAAGGGAAGAGGGACAAGTGACAGGAGGGGAAGAGGGACAGGTGACAGGGGGGAGAGGGACAGGTGACAGGGGGAGAGGGACAGGGGACAGGAGGGGAAGAGGGACAGGTGACAGGGCGTGAGAGGGACAGGTGACAGGAGGGGAAGAGGGACAGGTGACAGGGCGTGAGAGGGACAGGTGACAGGGGAGGAGAGGGACAGGTGACAGGGCGGGAGAGGGACAGGTGACAGGGGAGGAGAGGGACAGGTGACAGGGGGAGAGGGACAGGTGACAGGAGGGGAAGAGGGACAGGTGACAGGGGGGAGAGGGACAGGTGACAGGGGGGGAAGAGGGACAGGTGACAGGGGGGAGAGGGACAGGTGACAGGGGGGAGAGGGACAGGTGACAGGGAGGGAGAAGGACAGGTGACGGGGGGAGAGGGACAGGTGACAGGGGGGGAGAGGGACAGGCGACAGGAGGGAGAGAGGGACAGGTGACAGGGGGGAGAGGGACAGGTGACAGGGGGGAGAGGGACAGGTGACAGGGGGAGAGGGACAGGTGACAGGTGGGGAGAGGGACAGGTGACAGGAGGGGGAGAGGGACAGGTGACAGGGGGGGAGAGGGACAGGTGACAGGGGGGAGAGGGACAGGTGACAGGGGGGAGAGGGACAGGTGACACCCATTTCTTCTATTTTCTCACACAATTCTCCAGTTTTCAAACATCTACTTCTCTTTTTCTATATTATCCTTAAATCACACACACTCTTCCACACCATCTCTCTCCTCTCACACTATCTCTCTCCCACACCATCTCTCCCCTCCCACACTATCTCTCTCCCACACCATCTCTCTCCTCCAACGCCATCTCTCTCCTCTCACACTATCTCTCTCCCACACCATCTCTCTCCTCCAACACTTTCTCCTCCCACACCATCTCTCTCCTCCCACACCATCTCTCTCCTCCCACACCATCTCTCTCCTCCCACACCATCTTCCATACCATGTGTGTCGTGGGTTCCAACAGCGTGGGCTGGTAATCTGGTGGTCAATTACATTGAACACGAAGGTCGTCAAACAACTGTACTTCCCCTCAGTATACACACCCCTAATGTTTATGTGCACCATCCTGTACACACACACAAACACACACACACACACACACACACACACACACACACACACACACACACACACACACACACACACACACACACACACACACCAGGCTGCCCAGTATATGTGGCATTTGTGGCCGAGTGGACTAGAGCGCTGCCTGGGAATCTTGCCCGTCCCCAGTAATAGTTTCGAATCCTGCTGACTCTGATCTTTCTTTGTATATACCCGCTTGTTTCTGCGTGGTTCATTGATATAAAAAAAATCGCTTGAGAGGTCAGAGCATACAGGAGATTGAAATAGCTTGAATCCATGGTTGAGGCTGACTGACGTGCCCGGGCTGGGAAAGAAACATGGCTTGTGAGCCAGGCTGACCTATATATATATATATATATATATATATATATATATATATATATATATATATATATATATATATATATATATATATATATATATAAATATATATGAGATAATTTACTTTAACTCCTAGCTTAAGGATTTTTTTTTTTTTTTTTTTTTTGGGGGGGGGGGTAAATTGCAACCTTAAAATGCCTACATTGGATAGGTTTTAAAGCAAGAAATTAGGTGAAGAAGAAGGAACATGGAGGTTGTGGAGAGCATTAACAACTACTTGAAGTCTATTAGAGTAGTGGCATAGTTCACACGTCCGCCACACAACCCATCTATCGTAAAGAAGTGGTATTCTTCTTCCAATGCCACAAAACAGACTGGCTGAACAGCGCACTGGATCAACATCCTAGGGAATCAATACCTGAGTGGATAAACATGACAGAGGATCAATACCGAGGAGGTTCCTTCATCAAACACCTACCACAACATGGAGCAGTGTTGACCCATCAAGAAACTCACCAAGATCCACCCACCCCTATCTACCTACCTACTTACCTGCCTACCTATCTACTTACCTACCTACTTAACTATCTACCTACCTGTCATCATCCACCAATCTTTTCTCTTTTTCCCCCGTTTCTATACCTAGCCACCCCTGCCTTCTCATCTTCATCCATTCCTTTTCCTGTTCCCTTCTTCCCCTGTTTCTACACCCGTCCACTCCTACCTTTCTCCTTTTCCTTCAGTCTTTTCCCTTCTCCCGTCTTGCCCTACTTCAACACAGGCGGCGGAAGGAAGGAGAATGTAGGGATGACTGTCAGTTGTTGGTGAGCAGCAGTCTTGACCGACAGACGGGAATATCGTTTACTAAGCATAATAGGTATATTTAGTAAACTAATGAAAGATATGTATTAAGATTAAGAGAGATCAAGCACAGAGCAAGGTAAGGTAAACATCCAGACACACGCACACCGAGCACCTATAACTCAACACAAGTTAAAACAAATGAATAATCACATACACAGCGACACTTTCTATGGCGGGCTCTTCCAACGTGTGTTTCCAAGGTTTATCAAGGTGTTTGTGGGAAATCATCTATTTAAGTTTGTAAGTGATGAAGATGTTTGCCAGTGATCAGAAGAGAGAGTCAGACAGTCTCATACAACTCTTGAGGGTTTCTATGAAAAGAACTGTGGTGCCAAATACCTCACAACAGCATCTTCAGAACCTTCACCAATTACAAACTCAGTATCAATCTATCAGAAAACGTGATAATAAGTTATATTGACCAGCTAGGTATAGGGTATGGTGCGAGGAAGAGGAGCAAGATCTTACATTCACTCAACCCACACTGAGCCAAGCCGGATCTTCATACATTCAGTAGATGAGGCAACATGAAGACAACTGATTCAGTATTAGATGTAGTGGTAGTAGCAGAGGACTGAGTCAGTATTAGATGTAGTGGTAAAAGCAGAGGACTGAGTCAGTATTAGATGTAATGGTAGTAGCAGAGGACTGAGTCAGTATTAGATGTAGTGGTAGAAGCAGAGGACTGAGTCAGTATTAGATGTAGTGGTAGTAGCAGAGGACTGAGTCAGTATTAGATGTAGTGGTAGTAGCAGAGGACTGAGTCAGTATTAGATGTAGTGGTAGTAGCAGAGGACTGAGTCAGTATTAGATGTAGTGGTAGTAGCAGAGGACTGAGTCAGTATTAGATGTAGTGGTAGAGGCAGAGGACTGAGTCAGTATTAGATGTAGTGGTAGTAGCAGAGGACTGAGTCAGTATTAGATGTAGTGGTAGTAGCAGAGGACTGAGTCAGTATTAGATGTAGTGGTAGTAGCAGAGGACTGAGTCAGTATTAGATGTAGTGGTAGTAGCAGAGGACTGAGTCAGTATTAGATGTAGTGGTAGAGGCAGAGGACTGAGTCAGTATTAGATGTAGTGGTAGTAGCAGAGGACTGAGTCAGTATTAGATGTAGTGGTAGTAGCAGAGGACTGAGTCAGTATTAGATGTAGTGGTAGTAGCAGAGGACTGAGTCAGTATTAGATGTAGTGGTAGAGGCAGAGGACTGAGTCAGTATTAGATGTAGTGGTAGTAGCAGAGGACTGAGTCAGTATTAGATGTAGTGGTAGTAGCAGAGGACTGAGTCAGTATTAGATGTAGTGGTAGTAGCAGAGGACTGAGTCAGTATTAGATGTAGTGGTAGTAGCAGAGGATTGAGTCAGTATTAGATGTAGTGGTAGAGGCAGAGGACTGAGTCAGTATTAGATGTAGTGGTAGTAGCAGAGGACTGAGTCAGTATTAGATGTAGTGGTAGTAGCAGAGGACTGAGTCAGTATTAGATGTAGTGGTAGTAGCAGAGGACTGAGTCAGTATTAGATGTAGTGGTAGTAGCAGAGGACTGAGTCAGTATTAGATGTAGTGGTAGTAGCAGAGGACTGAGTCAGTATTAGATGTAGTGGTAGTAGCAGAGGACTGAGTCAGTATTAGATGTAGTGGTAGTAGCAGAGGACTGAGTCAGTATTAGATGTAGTGGTAGAAGTAGAGGACTGAGTCAGTATTAGATGTAGTGGTAGTAGCAGAGGACTGAGTCAGTATTAGATGTAGTGGTAGAAGCAGAGGACTGAGTCATACAACTGGTGGTGACCACTGGAACATACAGCTCAGAATGTTACACTACTATCATTAACAGTTTAAAACAGAAGCAGCACTAATTTAACAGAGATTGTAATCCACGTCTTCCATCCAGTTCCATCTCTCCTGTAAATTCCTTGCAATTTTTCTAATATGGTACATTTATCCTTGATGTTTTCAAGCCGCTAGTGACCGGAGGAGTGGATGATCTAGAGAAACTCTTCTGCTGGGGGTAATGGTAGATTAATGGTAGGTAATGGTAGAGTAATGCTCTCTCTAGAGTCTAGAGAGAGCATTACTCTACCATTCTTCCTCTAGACTCTAGAGGAAGAATGGTAGAGTAATGCTCTCTCTAGACTCTAGAGAGAGCATTACTCTTCCATTATTCTACCATTACCCCCAGTTTGGGAACCACTGGTCTAGAGAAACTCTTCTGCTGTTCAATTCTTCAACCACACATCTACATTTTTTTAAATAAAGAGAATGACGTCAAAACATTCAGGTTAGATACAAACATCTAAAAGTTATTTTGATTACTAATAAATTACATCTGATTGTATTTAACTGCATGATGCTAGTGTTTTGTAAACATTTATTACGTCAGGCACACATAAACACTGCAAGATGTGTCAGGTAAACATCTACTGTGTCAGTCATACATAAACACTGCAAGATGTGTCAGGTAAACATCTACTGTGTCAGTCATACATAAACACTGCAAGATGTGTCAGGTAAACATCTACTGTGTCAGTCATACATAAACACTGCAAGATGTGTCAGGTAAACATCTACTGTGTCAGTCATACATAAACACTGCAAGATGTGTCAGATAAACATCTACTGTGTCAGTCACACATAAACACTGCAAGATGTGTCAGGTAAACATCTACTGTGTCAGTCACACACAAACACTGCTCACATGGTTATTTATGACTTAATGTTGGTAGTTTCATTACTACTGTGCCAATTATATGCAGCGTGCGACTAGCACCAACAGCCCTGTTAATCAGCCATCAACCAGGAGACCTGGTCTGGGACAGGGCCGCGGGGGCGGTGTCCCCTAGAGTCTTCAGGTAACCCAGTAATTTACTTTCATATTTATACCGTGTGTTTATAAATAAGGTCACATTATCTAATGTTATTTAACAGGATAGAATATAAATTTCAGGGAACGCAAGTCTATGTAATGTTATTTAAGTTATTCCTAAATGAATTCAAATAATTAAATTGCCAATAAAGCATATCATGGCGACCCAAGCACAAACAACATCTAACATGATCCAGACGCCAAGTGTCAACAAATCTGGCGGGAAACAGACGTAAACATTGGGCTTCCCACCAACATTTTTCAAGTCACAAATATTTAAGCCTATTTACTGACAGCGAAAACTATCAAGCTTTCATAGAGAAAAAAAAATATGGTTATACCTAACTCAACATTCATTTTACAGCAATAAAGATAAATTTAAATTATTATGACATTTGTATCACTTATTACGGCACTTATAAGTACGATAAAGCACCTAAATTAATTACTAAGAACGGTTAAATCCCTTGGTTTGTACTCCCTGGAATGCAGGCCAGAAAGCTACATGATAATACACATTGGGAAAATCCTAGAGAGACTCGTCCCAAATCTGCACACGAAAATCACTCCCTCCAAAGGAAGACTCGGCAGAAGCTGCAAAATCTCCCCAATGAAAAGCAGGGGCGCCACGAGTACACTAAGAGACAACACAATAAGTGTCAAGGGCCAAAGACTATTCAACTGCCTCCCAGCATACATAAGGGGGATTTCCAACAGACCCCTGGCTGTCTTCAAGAAGGTGCTGAACGGGCACCTAAAATCAGTACCTGACCAGCAGGGCTGCGGTTTTTATGTCGGTTTGTATGTCGGGCGTTGACCCCCGAACTCCCCCTCCAGGTATAACCCATACCCGTCCAGTTGACGGTAGTCCAAGAGATAAGAGGCGCCCACAATGTGTCTAGAGACTGTCCCCAAATATTCACCTACATAAGCTAGCTACAATAATATACTGATTACAAGGACAATGAATTCGGTTACAGCAGTAATGATTTAGTTACACAATTAGTGAAGGATAACCAACTAAATTGTAATTCTGACACACAAGAAAATGATAGGAGAATTTACTCCATAAAGCAATAAACGTATCATCATTCAGAATATCTTATAGTTTAAATGGTAGATAGTACCACTTAACAAGGGTTCACTAAGTACCACTTAACAAGGGTTCACTAAGTACCACTTAACAAGGGTTCACTAAGTACCACTTAACAAGGGTTCACTAAGTACCACTTAACAAGGGTTCACTAAGTACCACTTAACAAGGGTTCACTAAGTACCACTTAACAAGGGTTCACTAAGTACCACTTAACAAGGGTTCACTAAGTACCACTTAACAAGGGTTCACTAAGTACCACTTAACAAGGGTTCACTAAGTACCACTTAACAAGGGTTCACTAAGTACCACTTAACAAGGGTTCACCAATTACCACTTAACAAGGGTTCACTAAGTACCAGTTAACAAGGGTTCACCAAGTACCACTTAACAAGGGTTCACCAAGTACCACTTAACAAGGGTTCACTAAGGATAGTGAACAAAGGTTCACTAAGGATAGTGAACAAGGGTTCACTAAGGATAGTGAACAAGGGTTCACTAAGGATAGTGAACAAGGGTTCACTAAGGATAGTGAACAAGGGTTCACTAAGGATAGTGAACAAAGGTTCACTAAGGATAGTGAACAAGGGTTCACTAAGGATAGTGAACAAGGGTTCACTAAGGATAGTGAACAAGGGTTCACTAACGATAGTGAACAAAGGTTCACTAAGGATAGTGAACAAGGGTTCAATAAGGATAGTGAACAAAGGTTCACTAAGAATAGTGAACAAGGGTTCACTAAGGATAGTGAACAAGGGTTCACTAAGGATAGTGAACAAGGGTTCACTAAGGATAGTGAACAAGGGTTCACTAAGGATAGTGAACAAAGGTTCACTAAGGATAGTGAACAAGGGTTCACTAAGGATAGTGAACAAGGGTTCACTAAGGATAGTGAACAAAGGTTCACTAAGGATAGTGAACAAGGGTACACTAAGGAAAGTGAACAAGGGTTCACTAAGGATAGTGAACAAGGGCTCACTAAGGATAGTGAACAAGGGTTCACTAAGGATAGTGAACAAGGGTTCACTAAGGATAGTGAACAAGGGTTCACTAAGGATAGTGAACAAGGGTTCACTAAGGATAGTGAACAAGGGTTCACTAAGGATAGTGAACAAGGGTTCACTAAGGATAGCGAACAAGGGTTCACGAAGGATAGCGAACAAGGGTTCATTAAGGATAGCGAACAAGGGTTCATTAAGGATAGTGAACAAGGGTTCATTAAGGATAGCGAACAAGGGTTCATTAAGGATAGTGAACAAGGGTTCATTAAGGATAGTGAACAAGGGTTCATTAAGGATAGCGAACAAGGGTTCATTAAGGATAGTGAACAAGGGTTCATTAAGGATAGTGAACAAGGGTTCATTAAGGATAGTGAACAAGGGTTCATTAAGGATAGTGAACAAGGGTTCATTAAGGATAGTGAACAAGGGTTCATTAAGGATAGTGAACAAGGGTTCATTAAGGATAGTGAACAAGGGTTCATTAAGGATAGTGAACAAGGGTTCACTAAGGATAAGTTAAAAATATTTGATAGCATCAAGCCGAGGCTACGACAGCATCTCTCCCTCACTACAACATGATGTATTCCAGTGCATCTCTCCCTCACTACAACATGTATTACAGTGCATCTCTCCCTCACTACAACATGTATTACAGTGCATCTCTCCCTCACTACAACATGTATTACAGTGCATCTCTCCCTCACTACAACATGATGTATTACAGTGCATCTCTCCCTCACTACAACATGATGTATTACAGTGCATCTCTCCCTCACTACAACATGTATTACAGTGCATCTCTCCCTCACTACAACATGTATTACAGTGCATCTCTCCCTCACTACAACATGTATTACAGTGCATCTCTCCCTCACTACAACATGATGTATTACAGTGCATCTCTCCCTCACTACAACATGATGTATTACAGTGCATCTCTCCCTCACTACAACATGATGTATTCCAGTGCATCTCTCCCTCACTACAACATGTATTACAGTGCAACTCTCCCTCACTACAACATGATGTATTACAGTGCATCTCTCCCTCACTACAACATGTATTACAGTGCATCTCTCCCTCACTACAACATGTATTACAGTGCATCTCTCCCTCACTACAACATGTATTACAGTGCATCTCTCCCTCACTACAACATGATGTATTACAGTGCATCTCTCCCTCACTACAACATGATGTATTACAGTGCATCTCTCCCTCACTACAACATGTATTACAGTGCATCTCTCCCTCACTACAACATGATGTATTACAGTGCATCTCTCCCTCACTACAACATGTATTACAGTGCATCTCTCCCTCACTACAACATGTATTACAGTGCATCTCTCCCTCACTACAACATGTATTACAGTGCATCTCTCCCTCACTACAACATGTATTACAGTGCATCTCTCCCTCACTACAACATGATGTATTACAGTGCATCTCTCCCTCACTACAACATGATGTATTACAGTGCATCTCTCCCAACATGATGTATTACAGTGCATCTCTCCCTCACTACAACATGTATTACAGTGCATCTCTCCCTCACTACAACATGATGTATTACAGTGCATCTCTCCCTCACTACAACATGTATTACAGTGCATCTCTCCCTCACTACAACATGTATTACAGTGCATCTCTCCCTCACTACAACATGTATTACAGTGCATCTCTCCCTCACTACAACATGATGTATTACAGTGCATCTCTCCCTCACTACAACATGTATTACAGTGCATCTCTCCCTCACTACAACATGATGTATTACAGTGCATCTCTCCCTCACTACAACATGTATTACAGTGCATCTCTCCCTCACTACAACATGTATTACAGTGCATCTCTCCCTCACTACAACATGTATTACAGTGCATCTCTCCCTCACTACAACATGTATTACAGTGCATCTCTCCCTCACTACAACATGATGTATTACAGTGCATCTCTCCCTCACTACAACATGATGTATTACAGTGCATCTCTCCCTCACTACAACATGTATTACAGTGCATCTCTCCCTCACTACAACATGTATTACAGTGCATCTCTCCCTCACTACAACATGATGTATTACAGTGCATCTCTCCCTCACTACAACATGATGTATTACAGTGCATCTCTCCCTCACTACAACATGTATTACAGTGCATCTCTCCCTCACTACAACATGATGTATTACAGTGCATCTCTCCCTCACTACAACATGTATTACAGTGCATCTCTCCCTCACTACAACATGTATTACAGTGCATCTCTCCCTCACTACAACATGTATTACAGTGCATCTCTCCCTCACTACAACATGATGTATTACAGTGCATCTCTCCCTCACTACAACATGTATTACAGTGCATCTCTCCCTCACTACAACATGTATTACAGTGCATCTCTCCCTCACTACAACATGTATTACAGTGCATCTCTCCCTCACTACAACATGATGTATTACAGTGCATCTCTCCCTCACTACAACATGTATTACAGTGCAACTCTCCCTCACTACAACATGATGTATTACAGTGCATCTCTCCCTCACTACAACATGTATTACAGTGCATCTCTCCCTCACTACAACATGTATTACAGTGCATCTCTCCCTCACTACAACATGTATTACAGTGCAACTCTCCCTCACTACAACATGATGTATTACAGTGCATCTCTCCCTCACTACAACATGTATTACAGTGCAACTCTCCCTCACTACAACATGTATTACAGTGCATCTCTCCCTCACTACAACACACCAACTATCATAAAATCGTCAAATACGTACAGAGGAACCATTCATGTTAATAAATCAGTAATAAGGTATGTGTACTATCATTTTATATTCTAAGACCTCTTGTTCTACCTTATATTTAAGAAGGTAACTATTTTACCCCTTCCCCCTTCCCAATATCACCATAATAGTCGCCTCGCTCACACTATTTTACCCCTTCCCCCTTCCCAATATCACCATAATAGTCGCCTCGCTCACACTATTCTACCCCTTCCCCCTTCCCAATATCACCATAATAGTCGCCTCGCTCACACTATTCTACCCCTTCCCCCTTCCCAATATCACCATAATAGTCGCCTCGCTCACACTATTCTACCCCTTCCCCCTTCCCAATATCACCATAATAGTCGCCTCGCTCACACTATTCTACCCCTTCGACCTTCCCAATATCACCATAATAGTCGCCTCGCTCACACTATTCTACCCCTTCCCCCTTCCCAATATCACCATAATAGTCGCCTCGCTCACACTATTCTACCCCTTCCCCCTTCCCAATATCACCATAATAGTCGCCTTGCTCACACTATTCTACCCCTTCCCCTTCCCAATATCACCATAATAGTCGCCTCGCTCACACTATTCTACCCCTTCCCCCTTCCCAATATCACCATAATAGTCGCCTCGCTCACACTATTCTACCCCTTCCCCCTTCCCAATATCACCATAATAGTCGCCTCGCTCACACTATTCTACCCCTTCCCCCTTCCCAATATCACCATAATAGTCGCCTCGCTCACACTATTCTACCCCTTCCCCCTTCCCAATATCACCATAATAGTCGCCTCGCTCACACTATTCTACCCCTTCCCCCTTCCCAATATCACCACAATAGTCGCCTCGCTCACACTATTCTACCCCTTCCCCCTTCCCAATATCACCATAATAGTCGCCTCGCTCACACTATTCTACCCCTTCCCCCTTCCCAATATCACCATAATAGTCGCCTCGCTCACACTATTCTACCCCTTCCCCCTTCCCAATATCACCACAATAGTCGCCTCGCTCACACTATTCTACCCCTTCCCCCTTCCCAATATCACCACAATAGTCGCCTCGCTCACACTATTCTACCCCTTCCCCCTTCCCAATATCACCATAATAGTCGCCTCGCTCACACTATTCTACCCCTTCCCCCTTCCCAATATCACCACAATAGTCGCCTCGCTCACACTATTCTATCCCTTCCCCCTTCCCAATATCACCACAATAGTCGCCTCGCTCACACTATTCTACCCCTTCCCCCTTCCCAATATCACCACAATAGTCGCCTCGCTCACACTATTCTACCCCTTCCCCCTTCCCAATATCACCATAATAGTCGCCTCGCTCACACTATTCTACCCCTTCCCCCTTCCCAATATCACCATAATAGTCGCCTCGCTCACACTATTCTATCCCTTCCCCCTTCCCAATATCACCACAATAGTCGCCTCGCTCACACTATTCTACCCCTTCCCCCTTCCCAATATCACCATAATAGTCGCCTCGCTCACACTATTCTACCCCTTCCCCCTTCCCAATATCACCATAATAGTCGCCTCGCTCACACTATTCTACCCCTTCCCCCTTCCCAATATCACCATAATAGTCGCCTCGCTCACACTATTCTATCCCTTCCCCCTTCCCAATATCACCATAATAGTCGCCTCGCTCACACTATTCTACCCCTTCCCCCTTCCCAATATCACCATAATAGTCGCCTCGCTCACACTATTCTATCCCTTCCCCCTTCCCAATATCACCACAATAGTCGCCTCGCTCACACTATTCTACCCCTTCCCCCTTCCCAATATCACCATAATAGTCGCCTCGCTCACACTATTCTACCCCTTCCCCCTTCCCAATATCACCATAATAGTCGCCTCGCTCACACTATTCTACCCCTTCCCCCTTCCCAATATCACCATAATAGTCGCCTCGCTCACACTATTCTATCCCTTCCCCCTTCCCAATATCACCATAATAGTCGCCTCGCTCACACTATTCTACCCCTTCCCCCTTCCCAATATCACCATAATAGTCGCCTCGCTCACACTATTCTATCCCTTCCCCCTTCCCAATATCACCATAATAGTCGCCTCGCTCACACTATTCTACCCCTTCCCCCTTCCCAATATCACCATAATAGTCGCCTCGCTCACACTATTCTATCCCTTCCCCCTTCCCCACCATAATAGTCGCCTCGCTCACACTATTCTATCCCTTCCCCCTTCCCAATATCACCACAAAAGTCGCCTCGCTCACACTATTCTACCCCTTCCCCCTTCCCAATATCACCCTTCCCCCTTCCCAATATCACCATAATAGTCGCCTCGCTCACACTATTCTACCCCTTCCCCCTTCCCAATATCACCATAATAGTCGCCTCGCTCACACTATTCTACCCCTTCCCCCTTCCCAATATCACCATAATAGTCGCCTCGCTCACACTATTCTACCCCTTCCCCCTTCCCAATATCACCACAACAGTCGCCTCGCTCACACTATTCTACCCCTTCCCCCTTCCCAATATCACCATAATAGTCGCCTCGCTCACACTATTCTACCCCTTCCCCCTTCCCAATATCACCACAATAGTCGCCTCGCTCACACTATTCTACCCCTTCCCCCTTCCCAATATCACCACAATAGTCGCCTCGCTCACACTATTCTACCCCTTCCCCCTTCCCAATATCACCACAATAGTCGCCTCGGTCACACTATTCTACCCCTTCCCCCTTCCCAATATCACCACAATAGTCGCCTCGCTCACACTATTCTACCCCTTCCCCCTTCCCAATATCACCACAATAGTCGCCTCGGTCACACTATTCTACCCCTTCCCCCTTCCCAATATCACCACAATAGTCGCCTCGCTCACACTATTCTACCCCTTCCCCCTTCCCAATATCACCACAATAGTCGCCTCGCTATTCACACTATTCTACACCCTTCCCCCTTCCCAATATCACCACAATAGTCGCCTCGCTCACACTATTCTACCCCTTCCCCCTTCCTAATATCACCATAATAGTCGCCTCGCTCACACTATTCTACCCCTTCCCCCTTCCCAATATCACCATAATAGTCGCCTCGCTCACACTATTCTACCCCTTCCCCCTTCCCAATATCACCATAATAGTCGCCTCGCTCACACTATTCTATCCCTTCCCCCTTCCCAATATCACCATAATAGTCGCCTCGCTCACACTATTCTACCCCTTCCCCCTTCCCAATATCACCATAATAGTCGCCTCGGTCACACTATTCTACCCCTGCCCCCTTCCCAATATCACCACAATAGTCGCCTCGGTCACACTATTCTACCCCTTCCCCCTTCCCAATATCACCACAACAGTCGCCTCGCTCACACTATTCTACCCTTTCCCCCTTCCCAATATTACCACAATAGTCGCCTCGCTCACACTATTCTACCCCTTCCCCCTTCCCAATATCACCACAATAGTCGCCTCGCTCACACTATTCTACCCCTTCCCCCTTCCCAATATCACCACAACAGTCGCCTCGCTCACACTATTCTACCCCTTCCCCCTTCCCAATATCACCACAATAGTCGCCTCGGTCACACTATTCTACCCCTTCCCCCTTCCCAATATCACCACAATAGTCGCCTCGCTCACACTATTCTACCCCTTCCCCCTTCCCAATATCACCATAATAGTCGCCTCGCTCACACTATTCTACCCTTTCCCCCTTCCCAATATCACCACAATAGTCGCCTCGCTCGCACATACCCGCAGGGGTAAACACAAACGTGCAACATTTAACACATTTTGGAAATAAATGGTATAAAATACCGACACAATGGAAATATAAACACATATGCATTATAATATGATCCTTTGACAACGTTTCGCCCACACAGTGGGCTTTTTAAAGTCACAAACAGATCTGATCAGATCAGATCTGTTTGACTTGAAAAAGCCCACTGTGTGGGCGAAACGTTGTCAATAAAGGATCACATTATACTGCATATGTGTTTATATTTCCATTTAACACATTTTGTTTAGTAAAAGTTTCGCCCACTAGGGGATTTGTCAACTCCTAAGTGTTGCACACGTGTCTATCCCACAGTTTGTAGGTGTTGCAGTACCTAGTACTTGTAAGCAGGTACCTAGTCACTGCTAGGTGAAGGAGGCAGCAGGTACAAGGAGACTTACTAATACCTCTCAACATGACTCCTTACGTTGTGAACCCAGGGTACTTACCTACACTCGCCTGTATGCCCAGGGTACCTACTAACACTCACGTATAAGCCCAGGGTACCTACCAACACTCACATATAATCCCAGGGTACCTACCAACACTCACATATAATCCCAGGGTACCTACTAACCCTGACATATAATCCCAGGGTACCTACCAACCCTCACATATAATCCCAGGGTACCTACCAACCCTCACATATAATCCCAGGGTACCTACCAACACTCACATATAATCCCAGGGTACCTACCAACACTCACATATAATCCCAGGGTACCTACTAACCCTGACATATAATCCCAGGGTACCTACCAACCCTCACATATAATCCCAGGGTACCTACCAACATTCACATATAATCCCAGGGTACCTACTGACCCTGACATATAATCCCAGGGTACCTACTAACACTCACATATAATCCCAGGGTACCTACTAACCCTCACATATAATCCCAGGGTACCTACCAACACTCACATATAATCCCAGGGTTCCTACTAACACTCACATATTATCCCAGGGTACCTACTAACCCTCACATATAATCCCAGGGTACCTACTAACACTCACATATAATCCCAGGGTACCTACCAACACTCACATATAATCCCAGGGTACCTACTAACACTCACGTATAAGCCCAGGGTACCTACTAACCCTTACATATAATCC
>NC_091302.1:53907957-54075457 GCF_038502225.1 Cherax quadricarinatus | reverse complement strand
TAATCATAGAAAAAAGGAACTGCAATTACTTGACTCAAAGATTTAGAGCTTCTCTTCAGCCTGAAAGACGAAGTGAACCTGTGAATCTAGAAGCTATATTTCCTTGTTTACCTTCTGTAGTGACTGTATACTGCATCATGTATACTTCGTATATCTGTATTTACGTGCGTATTTATATGAATACAATTCTCTTGAATTCATTTTTTAAATATTTTTATTCAAAGCCTAATGAAACATCTTTGGCATATTTTATAATTTGAGTTGAATATTTCACTTCATTCTTTACTGTAATTGTTATTAAAAATTATTTGTTTCCAGTATTTGAATCCAACTTTAATTTTCACGAAATAATAAAAACTGGGACTGTTGGGTTATTTGTTGCGTACTGGAGAAACCAAAGTTAACTGTACCAGTTACTGTGGTGGAGGCTACACTGGGCAATGGTTCCGTACTGGAGAAACCAGAGTTAACTGTACCAGTTACTGTGGTGGAGGCTACACTGGGCAATGGTTCCGTACTGGAGAAACCAGTGTTAACTGTGACTCACGAAATCGTAATGACACGTTAGCCCGTGGCTAACGCGACGGGCTGGAGTTTTGAGACTCTCTGACCGCGGGTTCAATCCCGGCCGGGGTATGGTCAGTGTTAACTGTACCAGTTACTGTGGTGGAGGCTACACTGGGCAATGGTTCCGTACTGGAGAAACCAGAGTTAACTGTACCAGTTACTGTGGTGGAGGCTACACTGGGCAATGGTTCCGTACTGGAGAAACCAGAGTTAACTGTACCAGTTACTGTGGTGGAGGCTACACTGGGCAATGGTTCCGTACTGGAGAAACCAGAGTTAACTGTACCAGTTACTGTGGTGGAGGCTACACTGGGCAATGGTTCCGTACTGGAGAAACCAGAGTTAACTGTACCAGTTACTGTGGTGGAGGCTACACTGGGCAATGGTTTCGTACTGGAGAAGCCAGTGTTAACTGTACCAGTTACTGTGGTGGAGGCTACACTGGGCAATGGTTGCGTACTGGAGAAACCAGTATTAACTGTACCAGTTACTGTGGTGGAGGCTACACTGGGCAATGGTTGCGTACTGGAGAAACCAGTGTTAACTGTACCAGTTACTGTGGTGGAGGCTACACTGGGCAATGGTTGCGTACTGGAGAAACCAGTGTTAACTGTACCAGTTACTGTGGTGGAGGCTACACTGGGCAATGGTTGCGTACTGGAGAAACCAGTGTTAACTGTACCAGTTACTGTGGTGGAGGCTACACTGGGCAATGGTTGCGTACTGGAGAAACCAGTGTTAACTGTACCAGTTACTGTGGTGGAGGCTACACTGGGCAATGGTTGCGTACTGGAGAAACCAGTGTTAACTGTACCAGTTACTGTGGTGGAGGCTACACTGGGCAATGGTTGCGTACTGGAGAAACCAGTGTTAACTGTACCAGTTACTGTGGTGGAGGCTACACTGGGCAATGGTTGCGTACTGGAGAAACCAGTGGTAACTGTACCAGTTACTGTGGTGGAGGCTACACTGGGCAATGGTTGCGTACTGGAGAAACCAGTATTAACGGTACCAGTTACTGTGGTGGAGGCTACACTGGGCAATGGTTCCGTACTGGAGAAACCAGTGTTAACGGTACCAGTTACTGGGTAATGCTCAACTCCCGAATATCTGGAGTTTACCTGAAGAAATGAGGAGTAGACTTGTAACTCCTTAAACTGAAGCTCATGATAAGTCACACTGGCTGACAAACAGTATAAGTGACAAAGTGAATTATCAAGTCACCTAAACTAAAATATAAGACCACGTAAACTGTAAAATATAGTCACAAGAGGTGAACAAGACCATCTGAAACGGAGGTCGAAGCACTGACTAGGCAAACAGAAAATATTGAACTTATTTTAAATGAATCATGTACGATCCAGGAGAGACAGGAGAAACCAAAAGACATTAATGAAATTGAAAGAAATGAAAAATGCTTCTTTTCATGGGCAAAAACCATATCCATTCCCGGACCCCTGCTAAAACATGAGACTTACACCGATGACAGAGATACTGATGATTGACATATTGAAGTCTCAATGACTCTTGTGTTTAATGAGCTATTAATCAGACCGAAAAACAATAATCCAAACGATTTTTTATGAACAAGACTCAAAACCTTGTCAATTTCTCCAAAATTTCTGACATAACCCTAATACCACTGGACTTTGAAATAGCTATTGACAACATGCCCATGCACTCTGTCCCAGGTCCAGACTCGTGGAACTCCGTGTTCGTCAAGAACTACTATCGCGTGCCTTAAGTATGTTACAGAGAGGGCGCCTAGACACGGGGGTCATCCCACAGTCGCTAAAAGCAAGGGATATAGCCCCACTCCACAAAGGTAGCAGCAAAGAAACAACAAAGAATTATAGACCAATAGATCTGATGTCCCACATCACAAAAATCTTTGAAAGGGTTCTAAGAAGCAAGATCGCCAGCCACTTGGATTCCAATTGCACAACTCAGAGCAACATGGATTTAAGGCAGGTCGATCCTGCCTCTCGCAGGAGCGACCTGCCCTAAATCCACTATGACATGGTCTAGATGCACTGGAGAACAGAATGCAGACGTAGTTCAAGCAGACTTTGCAAAAGCCTTCGACAATTGAGATCGTGGTGTATTAGTGCATAATAAACGCGCTAAAGGAATAACTGGTAAAGTGAGCAGATGTATTTTTTAACTTTCTAACCAACAGAACATAAAGAGTAATACTAGTAAACAGCAATATGTAAGAGGCTGCCACAGTGAAAAGTTCTGTTCCACAAGGCACAGTACTCGCCCCCCATTCTTTTCCTCGCCCTCATATCAGACACAGACGATACTAGAATCTGCATGAAAATGTCATCCATTGAGGACACTGTAAATCTCCAAGCGGATATAAATCAAGTCCTCCAAATTACTGCAAAATACAATATGATGCTCAATGAGGACAAATTTAAGATGCTCGAGAAAATAAAAGCTAGAACGAAGTATAAACAAATTCTAATCACACAAAGGAATGATAATGTCAGGATCTCACCTTCAAGGATCATAACAGTGTCACTATCACAACTCTTAGAAAAATGATGGGATGGATTATGAGAACCTTCAAAACAAGGGATGCAAAGCCATTGATGATTCTCTTTACGTCACTTGTTGTTTCTAGGCTAGAATACTGTTGTACACTAATAGTCCCTTTCAAGGCAGGCAAAACTGCAGGTCTGGAGAATGTAAAGAGAACGTTTACTGTACGTATGAGCTCAGTCAATCACCTTAATTACTGAGAACGTCTAAAGTTCTCTGAACTGTTCCCCTTGGAATGCAGGGGAGAAAGGTACATCATAATCTTCACCTGGGAAATCCTAGAGGGACTGGCCCCAACGGCCCAAACGGGCTGGAGTTTTGAGACTCTATGACCGCGGGTTCAATCCCGGCCGGGGGTATGGTGAAATCACTCTACGAAAGCAAAAGACTCGGTGATGGTGTAACAACCCCCATTAAGAGAAAACACAAGAAGTGTAAGGGGCCAATGATTCTTCAACAGCCTCCCATCATACATAAGGGGGATTACCAATAAAACCCTGGTTGTCTTCAAGACAGTGGTCAGTGCCAGACCAGCCGGGCTGAGGTTTGAACATTGGACTTCGTGCGGTCAGCAGTAACAGCCTGACTGTTCAAGCGCTGATCCGCCGGGAGGCTTAGTCATGGACCAGGCCCAGGAACGCAGTTTAAGTATAAGATCACAAAGTGTAAACTTGAAAAAAAGTATATAAATAAGGCTACAGGAAGATCCCCACAAGTGGTCACAGGAATTAAAACTAACGTAAATATTACCAGGGTAAACAAACTTCTAAAAGAAGATTTACTGTATGTTTGTGTTGGTGTTTGTGAGAGCAGTGTAGTAAACACCTGGTGTTTGTGAGAGCAGTGTAGTAAACACCTGGTGTTTGTGAGAGCAGTGTAGTAAACACCTGGTGTTTGTGACAGCAGTGTAGTAAACACCTGGTGTTTGTGAGAGCAGTGTAGTAAACACCTGGTGTTTGTGACAGCAGTGTAGTAAACACCTGGTGTTTGTGACAGCAGTGTAGTAAACACCTGGTGTTTGTGACAGCAGTGTAGTAAACACCTGGTGTTTGTGACAGCAGTGTAGTAAACACCTGGTGTTTGTGACAGTGTAGTAAACACCTGGTGTTTGTGACAGCAGTGTCGTAGACACCTGGTGTTTGTGACAGCAGTGTAGTAAACACCTGGTGTTTGTGACAGCAGTGTAGTAAACACCTGGTGTTTGTGACAGCAGTGTAGTAAACACCTGGTGTTTGTGAGAGCAGTGTAGTAAACACCTGGTGTTTGTGACAGTAGTGTAGTAAACACCTGGTGTTTGTGACAGCAGTGTAGTAAACACCTGGTGTTTGTGACAGTGTAGTAAACACCTGGTGTTTGTGAGAGCAGTGTAGTAAACACCTGGTGTTTGTGACAGCAGTGTCGTAGACACCTGGTGTTTGTGAGAGTAGTGTAGTAGACTTGGTGTTTGTGAGAGCAGTGTAGTAAACACCTGGTGTTTGTGAGAGTAGCGTAATACACATCTCGTGTTTGTGATAGTGTAGTACACTTGGTATGTGTGAGAGTAGTGTAGTACACACCTGGTGTTTGTGAGAGTAGTGTCGTAGACACCTGGTATTTGTGAGAGTAGTGTCGTAGACACCTGGTGTTTGTGAGAGTAGTGTCGTAGACACCTGGTGTTTGTGAGAGTAGTGGAGTAGACACCTGGTGTTTGTGAGAGTAGTGTAGTAGACACCTGGTGTTTGTGTGTAGTGTAGACACCTGGTGTTTGTGTGTAGTGCACTAGACACTTGGTGTTTGTGAGAGTAGTGTAGTAGACACCTGGTGTTTGTGAGAGTAGTGGAGTAGACACCTGGTGTTTGTGATAGTGGAGTAGACACCTGGTGTTTGTGAGAGTAGTGGAGTAGACACCTGGTGTTTGTGAGAGTAGTGGAGTAGACACCTGGTGTTTGTGAGTAGTGTAATAGGCACCTGGTGTTTGTGAGAGTAGTGTAGTAGACTTGGTGTTTGTGAAAGTGTAGTAGACACCTGGCGTTTGTGAGAGTAGTGTAGTAGACTTGGTATTTGTGAGAGTAGTGTAGTAGACTTGGTATTTGTGAGAGTGTAGTAGACATCTGGTGTTTGTGTGTAGTGTAGTAGACACCTGGTGTTTGTGAGAGCAGTGTCGTAGACACCTGGTGTTTGGGATAGTGTAGAAGACACTTGGTGTTTGTGACAGTAGTGTGGTAGACACTTGGTGTTTGTGAGTGTGGTAGACACTTGGTTCTTGTGAGAGAAGTGTGGTACACACTTGGTGTTTGTGATAGTAGTGAAGAAGACACTTGGTGTTTTTGAGAGTAGTGTGGTAGACACATGGTGTTTGTGTGTGGTAGGCACTTGGTGTTTGTGATAGTGTGGTAGACACTTGGTGTTTGTGACAGTAGTGTGGTAGACACTTGGTGTTTGTGATAGTGTGGTAGACACTTGGTGTTTGTGACAGTATAGTACACACTTGGTGTTTGTGACAGTGCTGTAGACACTTGGTGTTTGTGGCAGACACTTGGTCTTTGTAACAGTAGTGTGGCAGACACGGTGTTTGTGGCAGACACTTGGTGTTTGTGACAGTAGTGTGGCAGACACGGTGTTTGTGGCAGACACTTGGTGTTTGTAACAGTAGTGTGGCAGACACGGTGTTTGTGGCAGACACTTGGTGTTTGTAACAGTAGTGTGGCAGACACGGTGTTTGTGGCAGACACTTGGTGTTTGTAACAGTAGTGAGGCAGACACGGTGTTTGTGGCAGACACTTGGTGTTTGTAACAGTAGTGTGGCAGACACGGTGTTTGTGGCAGACACTTGGTGTTTGTAACAGTAGTGTGTCAGACACGGTGTTTGTGGTAGACACTTGGTGTTTGTGAAAGTAGTGTGGTAGACACTTGGTGTTTGTGAAAGTAGTGTGGTAGACACTTGGTGTTTGTGAAAGTAGTGTGGTAGACACTTGGTGTTTGTGAGAGTAGTGTGGTAGACACTTGGTGTTTGTGAGAGTAGTGTGGTAGACACTTGGTGTTTGTGAGAGTAGTGTGGTAGACACATGGTGTTTGTGATAGTGTGGTAGACACTTGGTGTTTGTGAGTAGTGTGGTAGACACTTGGTGTTTGTGAGAGTAGTGTGGTAGACACTTGGTGTTTGTGAGAGTAGTGTGATAGACACTTGGTGTTTGTGAGAGTAGTGTGGTAGACACTTGGTGTTTGTGAGAGTAGTGTGATAGACACTTGGTGTTTGTGAGAGTAGTGTGATAGACACTTGGTGTTTGTGAGAGTAGTGTGGTAGACACTTGGTGTTTGTGAGAGTAGTGTGATAGACACTTGGTGTTTGTGAGAGTAGTGTGGTAGACACTTGGTGTTTGTGATAGTGTGGTAGACACTTGGTGTTTGTGAGTACGGTAGACACTTCGTGTTTGTGATAGTGTGGTAGACACTTGGTGTTTGTGATAGTGTGGTAGACACATGGTGTTTGTGAGTAGTGTGGTAGACACTTGGTGTTTGTGATAGTATGGTAGACACTTGGTGTTTGTGATAGTATGGTAGACACTTGGTGTTTGTGAGAGTAGTGTGGTAGACACTTGGTGTTTGTGAGAGTAGTGTGGTAGACACTTGGTGTTTGTGAGAGTAGTGTGGTAGACACTTGGTGTTTGTGAGAGTAGTGTGGTAGACACTTGGTGTTTGTGAGAGTAGTGTGGTAGACACTTGGTGTTTGTGATAGTATGGTAGACACTTGGTGTTTGTGATAGTATGGTAGACACTTGGTGTTTGTGAGAGTAGTGTGGTAGACACTTGGTGTTTGTGAGAGTAGTGTGGTAGACACTTGGTGTTTGTGAGAGTAGTGTGGTAGACACTTGGTGTTTGTGAGAGTAGTGTGGTAGACACTTGGTGTTTGTGAGAGTAGTGTGGTAGACACTTGGTGTTTGTGGCAGACACTTGGTGTTTGTAACAGTAGTGTGGTAGACACTTGGTGTTTGTAACAGTAGTGTGGTAGACACTTGGTGTTTGTGAGAATAGTGTGGTAGACACTTGGTGTTTGTGAGAGTAGTGTGGTAGACACCTGGTGTTTGTGAGAATAGTATGGTAGACACTTGGTGTTTGTGAGAGTAGTGTGGTAGACACTTGGTGTTTGTGAGAGTAGTGTGGTAGACACCTGGTGTTTGTGAGAATAGTATGGTAGACACTTGGTGTTTGTGAGAGTAGTGTGGTAGACACTTGGTGTTTGTGAGAGTAGTGTGGTAGACACCTGGTGTTTGTGAGAATAGTATGGTAGACACTTGGTGTTTGTGAGAGTAGTGTGGTAGACACTTGGTGTTTGTGAGAGTAGTGTGGTAGACACTTGGTGTTTGTGAGAGTAGTGTGGTAGACACTTGGTGTTTGTGAGAGTAGTGTGGTAGACACTTGGTGTTTGTGAGAGTAGTGTGGTAGACACCTGGTGTTTGTGAGAATAGTATGGTAGACACTTGGTGTTTGTGAGAGTAGTGTGGTAGACACTTGGTGTTTGTGAGAATAGTATGGTAGACACTTGGTGTTTGTGAGAGTAGTGTGGTAGACACTTAGTGTTTGTGATAGTGTGGTAGACACTTAGTGTTTGTGATAGTGTGGTAGACACTTAGTGTTTGTGATAGTGTGGTAGACACTTAGTGTTTGTGAGAGTAGTGTGGTAAACACTTGGTGTTTGTGATAGTGTGGTAGACACTTAGTGTTTGTGAGAGTAGTATGGTAGACACTTGGTGTTTGTGATAGTATGGTAGACACTTGGTGTTTGTGAGAGTAGTGTGGTAGACACTTGGTGTTTGTGATAGTGTGGTAGACACTTGGTGTTTGTGAGAGTAGTGTGGTAGACACTTGTTTGTGAGAGTAGTGTGGTAGACACTTGGTGTTTGTGAGAGTAGTGTGGTAGACACTTGGTGTTTGTGAGAGTAGTGTGGTAGACACTTGTTTGTGAGAGTAGTGTGGTAGACACTTGGTGTTTGTGAGAGTAGCGTGGTAGACACTTGGTGTTTGTGAGAGTAGTGTGGTAGACACTTGGTGTTTGTGAAAGTGTGGTAGACACTTGGTGTTTGTGAGAGTAGTGTGGTAGACACTTGGTGTTTGTGATAGTGTGGTAGACACTTGGTGTTTGTGAGAGTAGTGTGGTAGACACTTGGTGTTTGTGAAAGTGTGGTAGACACTTGGTGTTTGTGAGAGTAGTGTGGTAGACACTTGGTGTTTGTGATAGTGTGGTAGACACTTGGTGTTTGTGAGAGTAGTGTGGTAGACACTTGGTGTTTGTGAGAGTAGTGTGGTAGACACTTGGTGTTTGTGATAGTGTGGTAGACACTTGGTGTTTGTGAGAGTAGTGTGGTAGACACTTGGTGTTTGTGATAGTGTGGTAGACACTTGGTGTTTGTGAGAGTAGTGTGGTAGACACTTGGTGTTTGTGAAAGTGTGGTAGACACTTGGTGTTTGTGAGAGTAGTGTGGTTGACACTTGGTGTTTGTGAGTAGTGTGGTAGACACTTGGTGTTTGTGAGAGTAGTGTGGTACCCACATATATTTTCTAGTACCCACAGAGTTCTAATACCCACATGTTATAGTTCTAGTGTCCACATATAGTTCATATTCACATACTGTTCTAGTACTCTTATAGTACCCACATACAGATCCTACATACAGTTCCAGTACCCACATATAGATCCTACATACAGTTCTAGTACCCACATGTAGATCCTACATACAGTTCTAGTACCCACATATAGATCCTACATACAGTTCTAGTACCCACATACAGATCCTACATACAGTTCTAGTACCCACATGTAGATCCTACATACAGTTCTAGTACCCACATACAGATCCTACATACAGTTCTAGTACCCACATGTAGATCCTACATACAGTTCTAGTACCCACATACAGATCCTACATACAGTTCTAGTACCCACATGTAGATCCTACATACAGTTCTAGTACCCACATACAGATCCTACATACAGTTCTAGTACCCACATGTAGATCCTACATACAGTTCTAGTACCCACATATAGATCCTACATACAGTTCTAGTACCCACATATAAATCCTACATACAGTTCTAGTACCCACATATAAATCCTACATACAGTTCTAGTACCCACATATAGATCCTACATACAGTTCTAGTACCCACATATAGATCCTACATACAGTTCTAGTACCCACATATAAATCCTACATACAGTTCTAGTACCCACATATAGATCCTACATACAGTTCTAGTACCCACATATAGATCCTACATACAGTTCTAGTACCCACATATAGATCCTACATACAGTTCTAGTACCCACATATAGATCCTACATACAGTTCTAGTACCCACATATAGATCCTACGTACAGTTCTAGTACCCACATATAGATCCTACGTACAGTTCTAGTACCCACATATAAATCCTACATACAGTTCTAGTACCCACATATAAATCCTACATACAGTTCTAGTACCCACATATAAATCCTACATACAGTTCTAGTACCCACATATAGATCCTACATACAGTTCTAGTACCCACATATAGATCCTACGTACAGTTCTAGTACCCACATATAAATCCTACATACAGTTCTAGTACCCACATATAAATCCTACATACAGTTCTAGTACCCACATATAAATCCTACATACAGTTCTAGTGCCCACATATAAATCCTACATACAGTTCTAGTACCCACATATAAATCCTACATACAGTTCTAGTACCCACATAAATCCTACATACAGTTCTAGTACCCACATATAAATCCTACATACAGTTCTAGTACCCACATAAATCCTACATACAGTTCTAGTACCCACATATAAATCCTACATACAGTTCTAGTACCCACATATAAATCCTACATACAGTTCTAGTACCCACATATAAATCCTACATACAGTTCTAGTACTCATAATTTTAGTACCCACATGAGTTCTATTACCCACGAGTCCTTGTACTCGCATTGTTCTAGAACTCACATGTTCTAATCGTATACAGTTCAAATGCCCACATAAAGAACTAGTACCTACATACAGTTCTACCCATAGTTCTAGTACCTACATACAGTTCTACCCATAGTTCTAGTACCTACATACAGTTCTACCCATAGTTCTAGTACCTACATACAGTTCTACCCATAGTTCTAGTACCTACATACAGTTCTACCCATAGTTCTAGTACCTACATACAGTTCTACCCATAGTTCTAGTACCTACATACAGTTCTACCCATAGTTCTAGTACCTACATATAGTTCCTAATACCCACAAAGAGTTTTAGAACCTGCACAGTTCTAGTAGCTACATATAGTTTTAGTATAGTTCTAGTGCCAACGTAATTCTAGTACCACCATAGTTCTAGTATCTGCATATAATTCTAGAATCCACGTATGATTCTACCACTTACATATAATTCTACTTGCATATAGTTCTAGTACTGGCACACAGTTCCAGTATCCACACAGCTCTAGTAACCACAGTTCTAGTACCCATGTATAGTTCCAGTACCCACACAGCTCTAGTAACCACAGTTCTAGTACCCATGTATAGTTCCAGTACCCACACAGCTCTAGTAACCACAGTTCTAGTACCCATGTATAGTTCCAGTACCCACACAGCTCTAGTAACCACAGTTCTAGTACCCATGTATAGTTCCAGTACCCACACAGCTCTGGTAACCACAGTTCTAGTACCCATGTATAGTTCCAGTACCCACACAGTTCTAGTACCCATGTATAGTTCCAGTACCCACACAGTTCTAGTACCCATGTATAGTTCCAGTACCCACACAGTTCTAGTACCCTTGTATAGTTCTAGTACTCACACAGTTCTAGTACCCATGTATAGTTCCAGTACTCACACAGTTCTAGTACCCATGTATAGTTCCAGTACTCACACAGTTCTAGTACCCATGTATAGTTCCAGTACTCACACAGTTCTAGTACGCATGTATAGTTCCAGTACCCACACAGCTCTAGTAACCACAGTTCTAGTACCCATGTATAGTTCCAGTACCCACACAGCTCTGGTAACCACAGTTCTAGTACCCATGTATAGTTCCAGTACCCACACAGTTCTAGTACCCATGTATAGTTCCAGTACCCACACAGTTCTAGTACCCATGTATAGTTCCAGTACCCACACAGTTCTAGTACCCATGTATAGTTCCAGTACCCACACAGTTCTAGTACCCATGTATAGTTCCAGTACCCACACAGTTCTAGTACCCATGTATGGTTCCAGTACCCACACAGTTCTAGTACCCATGTATAGTTTCAGTACCCACACAGTTCTAGTACCCATGTATAGTTCCAGTACTCACACAGTTCTAGTACCCATGTATAGTTCCAGTACCCACACAGTTCTAGTACCCATGTATGGTTCCAGTACCCACACAGTTCTAGTACCCATGTATGGTTCCAGTACCCACACAGTTCTAGTACCTATGTATAGTTCCAGTACCCACACAGTTCTAGTACCCATGTATAGTTCCAGTACTCACACAGTTCTAGTACCCATGTATAGTTCCAGTACCCACACAGTTCTAGTACCCATGTATGGTTCCAGTACCCACACAGTTCTAGTACCCATGTATGGTTCCAGTACCCACACAGTTCTAGTACCCACACAGTTCTAGTACCCATGTATAGTTCCAGTACCCACACAGTTCTAGTACCCATGTATAGTTCCAGTACTCACACAGTTCTAGTACCCATGTATAGTTCCAGTACCCACACAGTTCTAGTACCCATGTATGGTTCCAGTACCCACACAGTTCTAGTACCCATGTATGGTTCCAGTACCCACACAGTTCTAGTACCCATGTATGGTTCCAGTACCCACACAGTTCTAGTATCCATGTATGGTTCCAGTACCCACACAGTTCTAGTACCCATGTATGGTTCCAGTACCCACACAGTTCTAGTACCCATGTATGGTTCCAGTACCCACACAGTTCTAGTACCCATGTATGGTTCCAGTACCCACACAGTTCTAGTACCCATGTATGGTTCCAGTACCCACACAGTTCTAGTATCCATGTATGGTTCCAGTACCCACACAGTTCTAGTACCCATGTATGGTTCCAGTACCCACACAGTTCTAGTACCCATGTATGGTTCCAGTACCCACACAGTTCTAGTACCCATGTATGGTTCCAGTACCCACACAGTTCTAGTACCCATGTATGGTTCCAGTACCCACACAGTTCTAGTATCCATGTATGGTTCCAGTACCCACACAGTTCTAGTACCCATGTATGGTTCCAGTACCCACACAGTTCTAGTACCCATGTATGGTTCCAGTACCCACACAGTTCTAGTACCCATGTATAGTTCCAGTACCCACACAGTTCTAGTACCCATGTATAGTTCCAGTACCCACACAGTTCTAGTACCCATGTATAGTTCCAGTACCCATACAGTTCTAGTACCCATGTATGGTTCTTGTAGCCACACAAAACATCTCAAATACTAGGCAGGCTTCAAGTTAATAATGTGGTTGTATCTGTTGCGGAGAAGTTTGGTAAGAGCGTGTACTAGGAAGACGACTGCTTCCTGCACACTGCTACAACAACTTACTACAATGAAAGATACAGCAGAACTTGTGGAATAAACTGGTTGAAGAGCGAGGAGAGGCAAGAATACAACTGTGTCAACATTTATGGTTGAAGATTCTTCAGTATAATATCAGAGGATGACACAAATATTGCCTGAACCAAGATAAAAGTTTTCAAGATGGTGTTAGACAGCTTACGTTATCAAGTGTAGGATCAGCCGGCTGTGATGGTTAGCTATGTAGGCCTGCAGGCCGCTAGTACAAACAACCTGGTTGACCAGGCGGTGAACAGGGAGGTCGGGTTGTGGGGATAAAGTCCTATACAGTATCTATTGTGACTTCAGTAATTTTGATATACAGTAGACATGTGATCTACGGCAGGAGTGACCCACCTTTAATATACCAATAATCGGCTTCCAGAGTCTTCCTGCTCCTGCAGCGAGACTTGTCTGTTGCTTGCCTCGACACCAGTGTGACCTCTGTGTGACCTACAGGAGTGTGCCTACAGCAGGAATGTGACCTACAACAACGGAGGAGGCGGCGGCGGCGGCGAGGAAGCAGTAGTGGAGGTGGTGTAGAGAGCCTCGGCGGCGGCGCAATAAGAGAGCGAGTGTTGTGTTGTGTCGGGGGGGGGAGGACTTACCCGTGTGTCAGCAGTGGACGCAAGCGGGCACGCTCAGCACTAGCTAGCTAGCTAGCTGCTCTTGACGGCTAAGTGCTACTAACAGCGAAGTGGTGTTGGTGTCAAGGAGACCGGTGAAGGCTTGACGGTGATGGTGAGTTGTAGGACTAAGAGGTGAGAGCGGCAGGTCGGTGCGAGCCACGGCACGGGTGTCGTCGTCGGCGGCACTGAGAGCCACACTCGCCAGGGCCACCAGCAGCAGCCGTAGCGCGACCCACGCCTCTCACCGCGCACGCCCACCCCATACACCCCACCGCCCGACGTACGCCCACGATCGATTCCTCAGCACAGAGAGGCCGCTCCACAGCCCCAGTTACCGCCCGCTGCAGTCCCGATACCAGTCAGTGCACCCGACACAGCCGCAACCACAGCTGCTTTACCCAGCCTCTACCCCAGCCGGATACACAGCCCCATCACAGCCGGACCTACAATCCCTACCACAGCCGGATCTACAGCCCCTACCACAGCCAGACCTACAGCCCCTACCCCAGCCGGATACACAGCACCCCACAACATATTCCCAGCGTTTACTACAATCAGAACTAATACTACAGGGTCAACTACAGCTCTAATCGCAGCCTTTACAACAGCTTCTACTCACTACCGAAACCACAGCCGGAACTACACCCGGAACCACAGCCGGAACTACACCTGGAACTACAGCCGGAACTACAGCTGGAACCCACCGGAAAATCAGCTGGAACTAGAACCCCCCCCTCATCCAGCCGCCATTACGGCTGAATACAAGTACTGCCAAATCCGCACTACAGCTTTTACTACAGCCGGAACTACATCACTCACTCAAGCCGCCACCACTACCGGACAAGCAGCTCAATCTGTCACTGCCACAACCAGAATCACAATTTCCATCAATCACTGCCACAGTCGGGACCTCAACACAGATACACCAGACACTGCCATGTAAGTCACTGCCGAAAAGTCACCGAACTCACCTTTCACTGCCAAAACCCGCACCAGTCACTGCCACTCTAGTGAGATAATCGACAATCTCACCACTGCCAGAGTCACAAAATGCGTATACGAAGCAGTGAGCGCAGCCGCAGCCCAAGTGTCCAGCAGGGTGCTAGTTCTCAGAGTCAACGTCAGAGACGGCGCCAGAGAGCTCATCGTCCTAGCCAGAGCGCCTCCTCCGCCCACTCCACCAGACGGAGTCGGAGCTTCTATCTCCAACATCAAAGGAGTCAGAGTGCACACAGTAGCTACCAGGAGAGCCCCAGCCCAAGCAGCTCGCAGGAACGCGCACAAAGGCGCAGCAGAAGCACCCGTAAGAGTTATCGCAAGAGAAGGAGTCACAGCGCCTATGAAAGGCGGCGGAGCACAAGTTCCCGCTCCAGACGCACCAAAAAGCGCAGCGAGAGCCAGCAGCAGACATCCGGCCGCCGACAGAGCCAGAGCCCCCGCCGCAGACGTCGCCACTGGTACAGTCAGAGCCCCCAGAGTCCTCGCCAACGACGGAGCAGAAGTCAACACAGAAGACAACGTCGCAAGAAGAGCAAAAGTCCAGAACAGAAGCGCCACCACTGGTACAGCCAGAGTCCCCCTCGCCTAAGACGAAGCCGAAGTTTCCATCATACATTTAGGCACAGGAAGAGTCAAAGTCCCCATTGGAAGCATCGACACTGGTATAGTGAAAGCCCCAAAAGTTCTCGCCAGAGGCGAAGTCAGAGTCAGTTCTACAGACGATATTATAGTCCCCTTCGCAAACAACGTCAGAAACGAAGTCAAAGCCCCAAGAAGAAACGTCGTCACTGGTTCAGCCAAAGTCCCCCTCTGGATCGTCGCAAAAAGCGAAGCAAGAGCCCCCGCCGTCACAAAAGTCAAAGCCCCCATCGGAAGATAAGTCACAAACGTAGCACAAGTCCCCATCGAAAGACAAGTCAAAAGAGTAATATAAGTCCGCATCGAAGATACCGTCATAGAAGCCATAGCCCCTACAGAAGCCCCCGACAAAGGGAAAGCAAGAGCCCTGGTCAGAAACACCACTGGTTTAGCAGCCAGAGTCCAGAAAGAAGACCTCGTCAACGTAGGAAGAGGAGGAGCCATCAGAGCTACCGCCAGCGACGGAGTCAGAGCACCCATCAGAGTTACCGTCAGAGGCGGAGCCAGAGTCCCCACCCCAAATATCGTCATAGGCGAAGCAGAAGCACAGAGATGAGTCGAAGCCTCAGTGACTATCAAAGTCGAAGTCAAAGCGTCTATGAGACCAAGAGTCAAGTCATAACAAAAACTCAAAGCAAGAAATAAACTTAGCCGCCTATTAGGTCCTACTCTGATTGAAGAGCCAGATGCAACACTTGACTGTTTATATTTAACACTCATCTTACAAACTCATGAAAACAAACATCACATTTCATAAACTTAAGGAATTAGACAAATAAATTATAGGGCCAATGTCAGTCATCCTCCCCCTCCCTAATATATATATATATATATATATATATATATATATATATATATATATATATATATATATATATATATATATATATATATATACAAAACAATCATAAAACCTATGAATTATTTCCGAAAGCGGAGATAGAGTCAAACCATATACATGAGTATTTATGAAGAAATTAGAAAGGCTTTGCAGATTTGCTAATAAAGATGGTCTCCTTTAATCTCATGCTTGACAACTACCAGAGAAGCTTCCAAGGCCCAGCAAAGAGGACAACAACAACAGCGGACGTACAGGGAAAACATCAGATGTATTATAGAAGCATAACATCTAATACAACAAGCAAAGAAACAGGATAAACATCGGGGCAAAAATAATCTGAATAACTGTGTAGAGAACACAGAGAAACCAAATTAACGTCGGGGACGATGCAACAGGATACACACCACCATCTTTAGAAGAAAACGTTAAGTAGTAACCAGCCCCAAGGACGCTGCCAAGAAGCAACTGGTTCTTAACCTCACAGACGTAGTTAAGAAGCAACTGGTTCTTAACCTCACAGACGTAGTTAAGAAGCAACTGGTTCTTAACCTCACAGACGTAGTTAAGAAGCAACTAGTTCTTAACCTCACAGACGTAGTTAAGAAGCAACTGGTTCTTAACCTCACAGACGTAGTTAAGAAGCAACTGGTTCTTAACCTCACAGACGTAGTTAAGAAGCAACTAGTTCTTAACCTCACAGACGTAGTTAAGAAGCAACTGGTTCTTAACCTCACAGACGTAGTTAAGAAGCAACTAGTTCTTAACCTCACAGACGTAGTTAAGAAGCAACTAGTTCTTAACCTCACAGACGTAGTTAAGAAGCAACTGGTTCTTAACCTCACAGACGTAGTTAAGAAGCAACTAGTTCTTAACCTCACAGACGTAGTTAAGCAACTAGTTCTTAACCTCACAGACGTAGTTAAGAAGCAACTAGTTCTTAACCTCACAGACGTAGTTAAGAAGCAACTAGTTCTTAACCTCACAGACGTAGTTAAGAAGCAACTAGTTCTTAACCTCACAGACGTAGTTAAGAAGCAACTAGTTCTTAACCTCACAGACGTAGTTAAGAAGCAACTGGTTCTTAACCTCACAGACGTAGTTAAGAAGCAACTAGTTCTTAACCTCCCAGACGTAGTTAAGAAGCAACTAGTTCTTAACCTCACAGACGTAGTTAAGAAGCAACTGGTTCTTAACCTCACAGACGTAGTTAAGAAGCAACTAGTTCTTAACCTCACAGACGTAGTTAAGCAACTAGTTCTTAACCTCACAGACGTAGTTAAGAAGCAACTAGTTCTTAACCTCACAGACGTAGTTAAGAAGCAACTAGTTCTTAACCTCACAGACGTAGTTAAGAAGCAACTAGTTCTTAACCTCACAGACGTAGTTAAGAAGCAACTAGTTCTTAACCTCACAGACGTAGTTAAGAAGCAACTGGTTCTTAACCTCACAGACGTAGTTAAGAAGCAACTAGTTCTTAACCTCACAGACGTAGTTAAGAAGCAACTAGTTCTTAACCTCACAGACGTAATTAAGAAGCAACTAGTTCTTAACCTCACAGACGTAGTTAAGAAGCAACTAGTTCTTAACCTCACAGACGTAGTTAAGAAGCAACTAGTTCTTAACCTCACAGACGTAGTTAAGAAGCAACTAGTTCTTAACCTCACAGACGTAGTTAAGAAGCAACTAGTTCTTAACCTCACAGACGTAGTTAAGAAGCAACTAGTTCTTAACCTCACAGACGTAGTTAAGAAGCAACTAGTTCTTAACCTCACAGACGTAGTTAAGAAGCAACTAGTTCTTAACCTCACAGACGTAGTTAAGAAGCAACTAGTTCTTAACCTCACAGACGTAGTTAAGAAGCAACTAGTTCTTAACCTCACAGACGTAGTTAAGAAGCAACTAGTTCTTAACCTCACAGACGTAGTTAAGAAGCAACTAGTTTCTAACCTCACAGACGTAGTTAAGAAGCAACTAGTTCTTAACCTCACAGACGTAGTTAAGAAGCAACTAGTTCTTAACCTCACAGACGTAGTTAAGAAGCAACTAGTTCTTAACCTCACAGACGTAGTTAAGAAGCAACTAGTTTCTAACCTCACAGACGTAGTTAAGAAGAAACTAGTTCTTAACCTCACAGACGTAGTTAAGAAGCAACTGGTTTCTAACCTCACAGACGTAGTTAAGAAGCAACTAGTTCTTAACCTCACAGACGTAGTTAAGAAGCAACTAGTTTCTAACCTCACAGACGTAGTTAAGAAGCAACTGGTTCTTAACCTCACAGACGTAGCTAAGAAGCAACTGGTTCTTAACCTCACAGACGTAGTTAAGAAGCAACTAGTTTCTAACCTCACAGACGTAGCTAAGAAGCAACTAGTTTCTAACCTCACAGACGTAGTTAAGAAGCAACAAATTCTTAACCTCACAGACGTAGTTAAGAAGCAACAAATTCTTAACCTCACAGACGTAGTTAAGAAGCAACAAATTCTTAACCTCACAGACGTAGTTAAGAAGCAACAAATTCTTAACCTCACAGACGTAGTTAAGAAGCAACTGGTTCTTAACCTCACAGACGCAGCTAAGAAGCAACTGGTTCTTTACCTCACAGACGTAGTTAAGAAGCAACTGGTTCTTTACCTCACAGACGTAGTTAAGAAGCAACTGGTTCTTTACCTCACAGACGTAGTTAAGAAGCAACTGGTTCTTTACCTCACAGACGTAGTTAAGAAGCAACCGGTTCTTTACCTCACAGACGTAGTTAAGAAGCAACTGGTTCTTTACCTCACAGACGTAGCTAAGAAGCAACTGGTTCTTAACCTCACAGACGTAGTTAAGAAGCAACTGGTTCTTTACCTCACAGACGTAGTTAAGAAGCAACTGGTTCTTAACCTCACAGACGTAGCTAAGAAGCAACTGGTTCTTAACCTCACAGACGTAGTTAAGAAGCAACTGGTTCTTAACCTCACAGACGTAGCAGAAAATGCGTCTATTTCCCAGAGATCATAAGAAGTTCCAAAATTCATCACTAAGAAGTCAGCAACTCATCACTACCACAGAAAGCTTAAGCAGTTATAACAGCGGTTAACATTAATATCATTTTCTAATTGGAAGTCTTGGATGAGAAGTGAGGGTGATGAGATGAGCAGTGAGGGTGATGAGATGAGCAGTGAGGGTGATGAGATGGGAAGTGAGGGTGATGAGATGGGAAGTGAGGGTGATGAGATGGGAAGTGAGGGTGATGAGATGGGAAGTGAGGGTGATGAGATGGGAAGTGAGGGTGATGAGATGGGAAGTGAGGGTGGTGAGATGGGAAGTGAGGGTGATGAGATGGGAAGTGAGGGTGATGAGATGGGAAGTGAGGGTGGTGAGATGGGAATTGAGGGTGGTGAGATGGGAAATGAGGGTGGTGAGATGGGAAGTGAGGGTGGTGAGATGGGAAGTGAGGGTGGTGAGATGGGAAGTGAGGGTGGTGAGATGGGAATTGAGGGTGGTGAGATTGGAAGTGAGGGTGGTGAGATGGGAAGTGAGGGTGGTGAGATGGGAAGTGAGGGTGGTGAGATGGGAATTGAGGGTGGTGAGATGGGAAGTGAGGGTGATGAGATGGGAAGTGAGGGTGGTGAGATGGGAAGTGAGGGTGGTGAGATGGGAAGTGAGGGTGATGAGATGGGAAGTGAGGGTGGTGAGATGGGAAGTGAGGGTGGTGAGATGGGAAGTGAGGGTGGTGAGATGGGAAGTGAGGGTGATGAGATGGGAAGTGAGGGTGGTGAGATGGGAAGTGAGGGTGGTGAGATGGGAAGTGAGGGTGGTGAGATGGGAAGTGAGGGTGATGAGATGGGAAGTGAGGGTGGTGAGATGGGAAGTGAGGGTGGTGAGATGGGAAGTGAGGGTGGTGAGATGGGAAGTGAGGGTGGTGAGATGGGAAGTGAGGGTGGTGAGATGGGAAGTGAGGGTGGTGAGATGGGAAGTGAGGGTGGTGAGATGGGAAGTGAGGGTGGTGAGATGGGAAGTGAGGGTGGTGAGATGGGAAGTGAGGGTGGTGAGATGGGAAGTGAGGGTGGTGAGATGGGAAGTGAGGGTGGTGAGATGGGAAGGGTAGGTAGGGAGAGGAAGGGAGGGAGGGTAGGAGGGACGGAGGGAAGGAAAGAAGGAACGTTTAGAGAAAGGTCAAGTTGTCCCTAGAGAGATCATTAAGATCATTCAGACCATAATGAGTGTATTAAGACCAGCGGCAGACATGACAACACTGGCGCCACCAACAATGGCGCCGATGACAATGGCGGCAGTAACAGTGGCGCAGGCGGCAGTAACGCCGGCGGTGGCGGTAGTAAAGGCGGCGAGAACGTCTGCCATAGTGTCTGCAGGTGTTTTTACGGTGGCGCTGGTGGTTATGGTTGTAGTGGTTATGGTTGTGGCTGTGGCGGTAATGATTGTAGTGGTTACTGTGGTTGTGGCGGTGGTTATGGTTGTGGTGGTTATGGTTGTGACAGTGCTGGCGTTGTTGTGTGTAGTGGTGATGGTTGTATTGGTGATGGTTGTGGTTGTAGTAGTGATGGTTGTGATTGTAGTGGTGATGGTTGTGGTTGTTGTAGTGGTGATGGTTGTGGTTGTTGTAGTGGTGGTGATGGTAATGGTTGTTGTAGCGGTGGTGATGGTTATTGCAGTGGTGATGGTTGTGGTTGTTGTGGTGGTGATAGTTGTGGTTGTAGTGGTGGTGGTTGTGGTTGTATTGGTGGTGATGGCTGTGGTTGTTGTAGTGGTGGTGATGGTTGTGGTTGTAGTGGTGATGGTTGTGGTTGTAGTGATGGTTGTGGTTGTAGTGGTGATGGTTGTGGTTGTATTGGTGGTGATGGCTGTGGTTGTTGTAGTGGTGGTGATGGTTGTGGTTGTAGTGGTGATGGTTGTGGTTGTAGTGATGGTTGTGGTTGTAGTGGTGATGGTTGTGGTTGTGCTGGTGATGGTTATGGTTGTTGTAGTGGTTATGATGGTTGTGGTTGTAATTGTTGTAGTGGTGATGGTTATGGTTGTTGTGATGGTTATGGTTGTAGTGGTGATTATGGTTGTGGTTGTAGTGGTGATGATGGTTGTGGATGTAGTAGTGATGGTTGTGGTTGTTGTAGTGGTGATGATGGTTGTGGTTGTAGCAGTGATGGTTGTGGTTGCTGTAGTGGTGGTGATGATTATGGTTGTTGTAGTGGTGGTGATGGTTGTAGTGGTGTCAACTAACAGTTGTGACGTAATGGATGATAGAGAGAGATGGTAGTCTCCAGGTTGTGAGATATAACATCATCATCACCAATATGATGATACACTTAAATAAAGAATTGTAAGGTTTAAGAGGCACAATTATCCTCAAAGATGTCTTAATTAAACCATGAATTAAGGAAAGATCCTACACTTCACATTACGAAACAGACAAAACAAATGCGATAGTAATTTTGGTCAAAGTAGATTATAGTGGAAAAATGAACATGTTATTAGAAGACGGGGAACTTACGTGCCTCTTAATTAAACTTGGCACAGCAGTACTAGTATACTCCACGTACTCTCTCTCTCTCTCTCTCTCTGTCTCTCTCTCACAACTAAGAATTTTCTGAGGCAACACTATGTGAAGGAAACAAGAATGAGGGGAAGATGAGGCAGTGAAACTTGATCTGAACATAAGAGTTGACATTACTTACGGGAGTGGCAGTGGTTGAGCAGTACTAAGTTTGGAGTACCTGCTGAGATATGAACAACAATATTGAAGACGAGAGTGACAGGAACAAGAAATGGTGCTGCGGAAGAGAAGACTATCCTGGAATGAAAAATGTGTTCTGAGAAGTGCGATGGGAAAGAGAACTGGAAGGCAAAGTTGCACAAGAAAGGAGGTAATAGAATAAAAGAGCCAAAAAACAAAGATACATACCAAGCGTGAAGAAATGGAAGAAGAAAAAGGGAGAGTCCATAACTCAATCAGGGATGCAGAAGCGCCGAGGTGTAAAACGTCTGATAAAACTCCTGGAGAGCGAAAAGTTTCACAATAAAATGTCTTCGTTGTATCTGTGTTCTTTTATCTAAAATTTTGTCGGTAATTCTAATATTATTACCAACTGTAAAGAAATAATATAAGAGTGTAGCAAAACTGCAGCAGCAGGTATACCGGCTCATATTAGGCAGGTCAGTTTTCAAGTCCATCCATTCCCACCTACACAAAACTGAGAAACAAGTAGGAGACCAAGAAACAAATTCGCAAAAATGTGAAGGAAAGATAAAAGGTAAACCATCAAAGTTCTTCAGCCAATCTCTCCAATTACAGCAGATAACATACAACTGTAAAGAGACAATGTGGTCCCTATATAAAGAATGGGGTACACAAGACCGAATTATACACAACAACTCTTGATCTGTGGATCAAGGGCACACCTTTGATACCTTACCTTATGCCCTTGAAGAATTTCGAGAGTTTATCTACTCTCTGAGCCCGGCCATGGGCCAGGCTTGTCTGGTGCTGGCCTGGTCAACCAGGCTGTTGCTGGTGGAGGCCCGCTGCCCCCCATATCCATCACAGCCTGGTTGATCTGGCGCCTGGTGAAGATACTTGTCTAGTTTCCTCTTGAAGGCTTCTACACTTGTTCCAGCAGTGTTTCTGATATCTTCTGGTAAGATGTTGAAAAGTCTGGGACCCCGGATGTTGATACAGTGTTCCCTTATTGTCCCCACCGCTCCCCTGCTCCTCACTGGGTTTATTTTACACTTCCTCCCATATTACTCACTCCAGTATGTTGTTATGGCAGTGTGCAGATTTGGGACCAAGCCCTCGAGTACCTTCCAGGTATATATTATCATGTATCTCTCTCTCCTCCGCTCCAATGAGGACATGTTCAAGACTTGAAGGTGTTCCCAGTAGTTTAGGTGCTTTACTGGCTCAAGGTGAGCCGTAAACGATCTCTGTATTTGTTCCAGCTCCGATATTTCTCCTGCTTTGAACGGGGCCGTCAGCACTGAGCAATATTCTAAGTGAGGGAGCACTAGCGATTTGAAGAATGTCACCATCGGCATTATTTCCCTTGTTTTGAAAGTTCTCAATACCCACCCCGTCATCATCCTGGCTGTCGTGATCTTTGTCTTGTTATGGTCTTTAAAAGAAAGGTCCGCTAACATAATTCCTAGGTCTTTTACGTGTTCCTTACGTTCTATTTGGTGACCCTCTTGAGTTTTGTATATAGTTCTCCTTTTGAGTTCTTCATTCTTTCCATACCTAAGCAGCTGGAACTTATCACCATTGAACGTCATGTTCTCCACTGCCCACTGGAAAACCCTGTTTATGTCTTCCTGTACTTTTTCAGTGTCCTCTACCGTACTGACTTTCATGCTTATTTTAGTGTCATCTGCAAATGATGATACAAAAGTGTCCCGGGAGTTTTTGTCTATGTCTGCTATGAGGATGAGGAACAGAAGCGGTGCCAGGACAGTGCCTTGGGGCACTGAGCTTTTGACCTCGCTGATGCTGGATCTTGCCCTGTTCACTACTACTTTTTGTGTTCTGTGTGTTAGGAAACCGAAAATCCAACTGCCTACCTTCCCCGTAATGCACATGGCCTTCATTTTGTGCACTATCACTCCATGATCGCATTTGTCAAACGCCTTTGCAAAATCTGTGTAAATCACATCTGCGTTTTGGTCTTCTTCCAGTGCCTCCGTAATTCTGTCATAATGGTTCAGCAGCTGTGACAGACATGATCGTCCTGCTCTAAAACCAAGCTGGTTCGGGTTATGTTGGTTGTGCTGGTCCATGAAATTTGTAACCTGCCGTCTCATCACTCTTTCAAAGATTTTTATGATGGGAGAAGTTAGGGTTACTGGTCTGTAATTTTTAGCTAGTGCTCTACTACCTCCCTTGTGTAAAGGAGCTATGTCTGCACTCTTTAAGGCCTCCGGTATTTCACCTAGATCTAAGCTCTTTCTCCAAAGAATACTGAGGGCTCGTGCTAGTGGTACTTTGCACTTCTTTATAAACAGAGTATTCCATGAATCTGGTCCAGGTGCTGAGTGGGCATTTTTTCCATTTCTTTCTCGAAATCTATGGGATTTGCACTAATGTCAGTTAGTTGGTCTGTGCGGCCTTCTTCTGGAGTGAAAAATATTTCTGCATTTTCTACCTTGCTGTCAGTTAGTGGGTTGCTGAACACCGACTCATACTGTTCTTTTAGGATTTCACTCATTTCCTGTTCATCGTCAGTATACGAGTCTCCTCTCAGTAGTGGTCCAATTCTACAGGTAGTTCTTAGCTTGGATTTTGCGTAGGAATAGAAATATTTTGGGTTTCTTGCAATATCCTGTATGGCCTTCTGTTCCCTTTGTACTTCTGTGAGGTATGACATCCTAAGTTTTTGCTCTAATTCAGTGATCTCTCTGCTAAGTCTATCTTTCCTCTGTTGTAGCATATTTGTGTTTTTAAGCAGTTCAGTAACCCGTTTTCTTCTTCTGTACCATCTCCTACGCTCGATCAAGGGTACACAGGTGAATCAAGGGTACACAGGTGGATCAAGGGTACACAGGTGGAGCAAGGGTACACAGGTGGATCAAGGATACACAGGTGGATCAAGGGTACACAGGCGGATCAAGGGTACACAGGTGGATCAAGGGTACACAGGTGGATCAAGGGTTCACAGGTGGATCAAGGGTTCACAGGTGGATCAAGGGTTCACAGGTGGATCAAAGGTACACAGGTGGATCAAGGGTTCACAGGTGGATCAAGGGTTCACAGGTGGATCAAAGGTACACAGGTGGATCAAGGGTACACAGGTGGATCAAGGGTACACAGGTGGATCAAGGGTACGCAGGTGGATCAAGGGTACACAGGTGGATCAAGGGTACACAGGTGGATCAAAGGTACAAAGGCGGATCAAAGGTACACAGGTGGATCAAGGGTACACAGGTGGATCAAAGGTACAAAGGCGGATCAAAGGTACACAGGTGGATCAAGGGTACACAGGTGGATCAAGGGTGCACAGGTGGATCAAAAGTACACAGGTGGATCAAGGGTTCACAGGTGGATCAAAGGTACACAGGTGGATCAAGGGTTCACAGGTGGATCAAAGATACACAGGTGGATCAAAGGTACACAGGTGGATCAAGGGTACACAGGTGGATCAAGGGTACACAGGTGGATCAAAAGTACACAGGTGGATCAAGGGTTCACAGGTGGATCAAGGGTACACAGGTGGATCAAAGGTACACAGGTGGATCAAGGGTACACAGGTGGATCAAGGGTACACAGGTGGATCAAGGGTACACAGGTGGATCAAGGGTACACAGGTGGATCAAAGGTACACAGGTGGATCAAGGGTACACAGGTGGATCAAGGGTACACAGGTGGATCAAGGGTACACAGGTGGATCAAGGGTACACAGGTGGATCAAGGGTACACAGGTGGATCAAGGGTACACAGGTGGATCAAGGGTACACAGGTGGATCAAAGGTACACAGGTGGATCAAGGGTACACAGGTGGATCAAGGGTACACAGGTGGATCAAGGGTACACAGGTGGATCAAGGGTACACAGGTGGATCAAGGGTACACAGGTGGATCAAGGGTACACAGGTGGATCAAGGGTACACAGGTGGATCAAAGGTACACAGGTGGATCAAGGGTACACAGGCGGATCAAAGGTACACAGGTGGATCAAGGGTACACAGGTGGATCAAGGATACACAGGTGGATCAAGGGTACACAGGTGGATCAAGGGTACACAGGTGGATCAAGGGTACACAGGTGGATCAAGGGTACACAGGTGGATCAAGGGTACACAGGTGGATCAAGGGTACATAGGTGGATCAAGGGTACACAGGTGGATCAAGGGTACACAGGTGGATCAAGGGTACACAGGTGGATCAAGGGTACACAGGTGGATCCAGGGTACACAGGTGGATCCAGGGTACACAGGTGGATCAAGGGTACACAGGTGGATCAAGGGTACACAGGTGGATCAAGGGTACACAGGTGGATCAAGGGTACACAGGTGGATCAAGGGTACACAGGTGGATCAAGGGTACACAGGTGGATCAAGGGTACACAGGTGGATCAAGGGTACACAGGTGGATCAAGGGTACACAGGTGGATCAAGGGTACACAGGTGGATCAAGGGTACACAGGTGGATCAAGGGTACACAGGTGGATCAAGGGTACACAGGTGGATCACACAGGTGGATCAAGGGTACACAGGTGGATCAAGGGTACACAGGTGGATCAAGGGTACACAGGTGGATCAAGGGTACACAGGTGGATCAAGGGTACACAGGTGGATCAAGGGTACACAGGTGGATCAAGGGTACACAGGTGGATCAAGGGTACACAGGTGGATCAAGGGTACACAGGTGGATCAAGGGTACACAGGTGGATCAAGGGCACACAGGTGGATCAAGGGTACACAGGTGGATTCAGGGTACACAGGTGAATTAAGGGTACACAGGTGGATCAAAGGTACACATGTGGATTAAGGGTACACAGGTGGATCAAGGGTACACAGGTGGATCAAGGGTACACAGGTGGATCAAGGGTACACAGGTGGATCAAGGGTACACAGGTGGATCCAGGGTACACAGGTGGATCAAGGGTACACAGGTGGATCAAAGGTACACAGGTGGATCAAGGGTACACAGGTGGATCAAGGGTACACAGGTGGATCAAGGGTACACAGGTGTATCAAGGGTACACAGGTGGATCAAGGGTTCACAGGTGGATCAAGGGTACACAGGTGGATCAAGGGTACACAGGTGGATCAAGGGTACACAGGTGGATCAAGGGTACACAGGTGGATCAAGGGTACACAGGTGGATCAAGGGTACACAGGTGGATCAAGGGTACACAGGTGGATCAAAGGTACACAGGTGGATCAAAGGGAAGTACTCAGTTATGGGTAGACAACACAACAAAGCTTCGTTAATACCCTTGATATAGGACCCAAGGTAATGAAGGAGAGGGGCCAGGAGCTGAGTCTTTACCCCCAAATACACCACTTCTTGAGTACACATACACACGCTCGTGTGTGATAATGAGGCGCTAAACATATATGGGTCATAAAACACCTAGGGAAGAAGAGGTTAACTCAAATTCCAGGGTTAAAGAGCTTTTCACCAGACGAGATCACTGGAATTAAAAAAAGTCGGTAAAAAAAATGAACACGGCGGAAGACAACTGGTGACGTCACAAGAACAGCCTCAGTGACGTCACAACAAACTCAATGACGTCACAAAGCCAGAGCTGACGTGCACGTGACGCAAGTGTGACGTCATGGAAACTGTGGCACAAGCAGTAGTGCCACTGACACATGACACTACCACACAACAAAGGTACAGTGTGACACTGGCACATGACACTACCACACAACAAAGGTACAGTGTGACACTGACACATGACACTACCACACAACAAAGGTACAGTGACACACGACACTACCACACAACAAAAGTACAGAGTGACACACGACACTACCACAAACAAAGGTACAGTGACACACGACACTACCACACAACAAAGGTACAGTGTACCACTGACACATGACACTACCACACAACAAAGGTACAGTGTGCCACTGACACATGACACTACCACACAACAAAGGTACAGTGTGCCACTGACACATGACACTACCACACAACAAAGGTACAGTGTGCCACTGACATATGACAACTACCACACAACAAAGGTACAGAGTGACACACGACACTACCACACAACAAAGGTACAGTGTGCCACTGACACACGACACTACCACACAACAAAGGTACAGAGTGACACACGACACTACCACACAACAAAGGTACAGTGTGCCACTGACACATGACACTACCACACAACAAAGGTACAGTGTGCCACTGACACATGACACTACCACACAACAAAGGTACAGAGTGACACACGACACTACCACACAACAAAGGTACAGTGTGCCACTGACACATGACACTACCACACAACAAAGGTACAGAGTGACACACGACACTACCACACAAAGGTACAGTGTGACACACGACACTACCACACAAAGATACAGTGTGCCACTGACACATGACACTACCACACAGATAGTGTAACACTGACACATGACACTACCACACAACAAGGGTGCAATGTGACACTGGCACATGGTGGGGGATGGCTGGGGGAGAGGGTGAAGGGTAGGGGATGGATGAGGGAGAGGGTGAAGGGTATGGGATGGAAGAGGGAGAGGGTGAAGGGTAGGGGTTGGAAGGGGGAGAGGGTGAAGGATAGGGGGTGGAAGAATGAGTGGGTGAAGGGTAGGGGATGGAAGAGGGAGAGGGTGAAGGGTGGGGGTTGGAAGAGGGAGAGGGTGAAGGGTAGGGGATGGAAGAGGGAGAGGGTAAAGGGTAGGTAATGGAAGGGGAGAGTGTGAAGGGTAGGGGATGGCTTGGGGAGATGGTGAAGGGTAGGGGATGGAAGAGGGAGAGGGTGAAGGGTAGGGGATGGAAGAGGGAGAGGGTGAAGGGTAAGGGTTGGAAGAGGGAGAGGGTGAAGGGTAGGGGTTGGAAGAGGGAGAGGGTGAAGGGTAGGGGATGGATGAGGGAGAGGGTGAAGGGTAGGGGATGGAAGAGGGAGAGGGTGAAGGGTAGGGGTTTGAAGGGGGAGAGGGTGAAGGGTAGGGGATGGATAAGGGAGAGGGTGAAGGATAGGGGGTGGAAGAATGAGAGAGTGAAAGGTAGGGGATGGAAGAAGGAGAGGGTGAAGGGTAGGGGATGGAAGAGGGAGAGGGTGAAGGGTAGGGGATGGATGAGGGAGAGGGTGAAGGGTAGGGGATGGAAGAGGGAGAGGGTGAAGGGTAGGGGATGGAAGAGGGAGAGGGTGAAGGGTAGGGGGTGCAAGAGGGAGAGGGTGAAGGGTAGGGGATGGAAGAGGGAGAGGGTGAAGGGTAGGGGGTGCAAGAGGAAGAGGGTGAAGGGTAGGGGTTGGAAGAGGGAGAGGGTGAAGGGTAGGGGATGGATGAGGGAGAGGGTGAAGGGTAGGGGATGGAAGAGGGTGAGGGTTAAGGGTAGGGGTTTGAAGGGGAGAGGGTGAAGGGTAGGGGATGGATAAGGGAGAGGGTGAAAGATAGGGGGGGTGGAAGAATGAGAGAGTGAAGGGTAGGGGATGGAAGAAGGAGAGGGTGAAGGGTAGGGGATGGAAGAGGGAGAGGGTGAAGGGTAGGGGATGGATGAGGGAGAGGGTGAAGGGTAGGGGATGGAAGAGGGAGAGGGTGAAGGGTAGGGGATGGAAGAAGGAGAGGGTGAAGGATAAGGGGTGCAAGAGGGAGAGGGTGAAGGGTAGGGGATGGAAGAGGGAGAGGGTGAAGGGTAGGGGGTGCAAGAGGGAGAGGGTGAAGGGTATGGGATGGAAGAGGTAGAGGGTGAAAGGTAGGGGGTGGAAGAGGGAGAGGGTTAAGGGTAGGGGGTTGGAAGAGGGAGAGGGTGAAGGGTAGGGGATGGAAGAGGGAGAGGGTGAAGGGTAGGGGGTGCAAGAGGGAGAGGGTGAAGGGTAGGGGATGGAAGAGGGAGAGGGTGAAGGGTAGGGGATGGAAGGGGAGAGGGTGAAGGGAAGAGAGTAAGGAAAGTGAATAAATGCCGCCTGACGGGGGAGCCAACGAGTGCCACCAACATGGTGCCTGGCCAGGAAGAAGTATGGTGAGGGAGGTAGTGAAGTATGGTGAGGCAGTGAGGTATAGTGAAGGAGGTAGTGAGGTACAGTGGAGGTAGTGAGGTACAGTAAGGTAGTGAGGTGCAGTGAAGGAGGTAGCGAGGTACAGTGAGGGAGGTAGTGAGGTACAGTGGAGGTAGTGAGATACAGTAAGGTAGTGAGGTGCAATGAAGGAGGTAGTGAGGTACAGTGAAGGAGGTAGTGAGGTACAGTGGAGGTAGTGAGGTACAGTAAGGTAGTGAGGTGCAGTGAAGGAGGTAGCGAGGTACAGTGAGGGAGGTAGTGAGGTACAGTGGAGGTAGTGAGATACAGTAAGGTAGTGAGGTGCAATGAAGGAGGTAGTGAGGTACAGTGAAGGAGGTAGTGAGGTACAGTGGAGGTAGTGAGGTACAGTAAGGTAGTGAGGTGCAGTGAAGGAGGTAGTGAGGTACAGTGAGGGAGGTAGTGAGGTACAGTGAAGGAGGTAGTGAGGTACAGTGAAGGAGATAGTGAGGTACAGTGAGGGAGGTAGTGAGGTACAGTGAAGGAGGTAGTGAGGTACAGTGAGGTAGTGAGGTACAGTGAAGGAGGTACTGAGATACAGTGAGGGATGTGGTGAGGTACAGTGAGGGAGGTAGGTACAGTGAAGGAGGTAGTGAGGTACAGTGAAGGAGATAGTGAGGTACAGTGAAGGAGGTAGTGAGGTACAGTGAAGGTAGTGATGTACAGTGAAGGAGGCTGTGAGGTACAGTGAGGTAGTGAGGTACAGTGAGGCGGTAGTGAGATACAGTGAAGGGAGTAGTGAGATAGTGAGGGAGTGAGATACAGTGAGGTAGTGAAGTACAGTGAGGGAGGTAGTGAGGCACAGTGAAGGAGGTAGTGAGGTACAGTGAAGGAGGTAGTGAGGTACAGTGAGGTAGTGAGGTACAGTGAAGAAGGTAGTGAGGTACAGTGAAGGAGGTAGTGAGGTACAGTGAAGAAGGTTGTGAGGTACAGTGAAGGAGGTAGTGAGGTACAGTGAAGAAGGTAGTGAGGGACAGTGAAGGAGGTAGTGAGGTACAGTGAAGGAGGTAGTGAGGTACAGTGAGGTAGTGAGGTACAGTGAAGGAGGTAGTGAGGTACAGTGAAGAAGGTAGTGAGGTACAGTGAAGGAGGTAGTGAGGTACAGTGAAGAAGGTAGTGAGGTACAGTGAAGAAGGTAGTGAGGTACAGTGAAGAAGGTAGTGAGGTACAGTGAAGAAGGTAGTGAGGTACAGTGAAGGAGGTAGTGAGGTACAGTGAAGAAGGTAGTGAGGTACAGTGAAGGAGGTAGTGAGGTACAGTGAAGAAGGTAGTGAGGTACAGTGAAGGTAGTGAGATACAGTGAAGAAGGTAGTGAGGTACAGTGAAGAAGGTAGTGAGGTACAGTGAAGGTAGTGAGATACAGTGAAGAAGGTAGTGAGGTACAGTGAAGAAGGTAGTGAGGTACAGTGAAGGTAGTGAGATACAGTGAAGAAGGTAGTGAGGTACAGTGAAGGTAGTGAGATACAGTGAAGAAGGTAGTGAGGTACAGTGAAGGAGGTAGTGAGGTACAGTGAAGAAGGTAGTGAGGTACAGTGAAGAAGGTAGTGAGGTACAGTGAAGGTAGTGAGATACAGTGAAGAAGGTAGTGAGGTACAGTGAAGGAGGTAGTGAGGTACAGTGAAGAAGGTAGTGAGGTACAGTGAAGGTAGTGAGATACAGTGAAGAAGGTAGTGAGGTACAGTGAAGGAGGTAGTGAGGTACAGTGAAGAAGGTAGTGAGGTACAGTGAAGAAGGTAGTGAGGTACAGTGAAGAAGGTAGTGAGGTACAGTGAAGGAGGTAGTGAGGTACAGTGAAGAAGGTAGTGAGGTACAGTGAAGGAGGTAGTGAGGTACAGTGAAGGAAGTAGTGAGGTACAGTGAGGTAGTGAGGCACAGTGAAGGAGGTAGTGAGGTACAGTGAAGAAGGTAGTGAGGTACAGTGAAGGTAGTGAGGTACAGTGAAGAAGGTAGTGAGGTACAGTGAAGGAGGTAGTGAAGGCTACACTGTCGTATATTAGAGCTACACAGTGGAAACAAACACTGGCAATATCTCTCTGCTGTTCTCCACAACACATAAGAAAAGTTTCAGATATCAGGTACACAAATGTGTCAGTCAGCTTGAGGTGAGGATATCACCAAGAATTTCACTGTGTTCAACAGCTGCTACAGTTGTAAAGGTTTCCTAGCAAGCAGCATGACTGTAGTTACCGTGAGGGAGGGAGGGGGGGGGATTATCGTCACTCATAATGGCTAGGAGGATCGAGGATGAATCAGGTGAGACGGGAGAGTACACAGTGATGTGAAGATGTAATGCGATTCCCACATCTAAACAGCAGCTGCAGAAGAAGAAGGCAGCAACAAGGGATGGAGGAGCAGACGAAGAGGAATAAAGGAAAACGATGAAAGAAGGAAAGAATGAGGTGAGAGAGAAAGGAAGTAGAAATCCCGCAGGATACATCACCAGGCTCTAGAAAATATAATACGTGAGAGCTCCTTATTACCTAACTTAGAAAGCTCACCTAACAAACCTGAAGAAATCTTTATAGCCAAATTCTACTAAATATATCACAGATCAGTTAAATTTTATTTAATATTACTTAATGCCGGGAGCGATGGAACAGTAACCCCTCCTCCTGTAGACACTGACTAAAAAAGAGAAGAAGAAAAACTTTATAAAACTGGGATGCTTGAATGTGCGTGGATGTAGTGCGGATGACAAGAAACAGATTATTGCTGATGTTATGAATGAAAAGAAGTTGGATGTCCTGGCCCTAAGTGAAACAAAGCTGAAGGGGGTAGGGGAGTTTCGGTGGGGGGAAATAAATGGGATTAAATCTGGAGTATCTGAGAGAGTTAGAGCTAAGGAAGGGGTAGCAGCAATGTTGAAGGATCAGTTATGGAAGGAGAAAAGAGAATATAAATGTGTAAATTCAAGGATTATGTGGATTAAAGTAAAGGTTGGATGCGAAAAGTGGGTCATAATAAGCGTGTATGCACCTGGAGAAGAGAGGAATGTAGAGGAGAGAGAGAGATTTTGGGAGATGTTAATTGAATGTATAGGAACCTTTGAACCAAGTGAGAGACTAATTGTGGTAGGGGACCTGAATGCTAAAGTAGGAGAAACTTTTAGAGAGGGTGTGGTTGGTAAGTTTGGGGTGCCAGGTGTAAATGATAATGGGAGCCCTTTGATTGAACTTTGTATAGAAAGGGATTTAGTTATAGGTAATACATATTTTAAGAAAAAGAGGATAAATAAGTATACAAGATATGATGTAGGGCGAAATGACAGTAGTTTGTTGGATTATGTATTGGTAGATAAAAGACTTGAGTAGACTTCAGGATGTACATGTTTATAGAGGGGCCACAGATATATCAGATCACTTTCTAGTTGTAGCTACATTGAGAGTAAAAGGTAGATGGGATACAAGGAGAATAGAAGCATCAGGGAAGAGAGAGGTGAAGGTTTATAAACTAAAAGAGGAGGCAGTTAGGGTAAGATATAAACAGCTATTGGAGGATAGATGGGCTAATGAGAGCATAGGCAATGGGGTCGAAGAGGTATGGGGTAGGTTTAAAAATGTAGTGTTAGAGTGTTCAGCAGAAGTTTGTGGTTACAGGAAAGTGGGTGCAGGAGGGAAGAAGAGTGATTGGTGGAATGATGATGTAAAGAGAGTAGTAAGGGAGAAAAAGTTAGCATATGAGAAGTTTTTACAAAGTAGAAGTGATGCAAGGAGGGAAAAGTATATGGAGAAAAAGAAAGAGGTTAAGAGAGTGGTGAAGCAATGTAAAAAGAGAGCAAATGAGAGAGTGGGTGAGATGTTATCAACAAATTTTGTTGAAAATAAGAAAAAGTTTTGGAGTGAAATTAACAAGTTAAGGAAGCCTAGAGAACAAACGGATTTGTCAGTTAAAAATAGGAGAGGAGAGTTATTAAATGGAGAGTTAGAGGTATTGGGAAGATGGAAGGAATATTTTGAGGAATTGTTAAATGTTGATGAAGATAGGGAAGCTGTGATTTCGTGTATAGGGCAAGGAGGAATAACATCTTGTAGGAGTGAGGAAGAGCCAGTTGTGAGTGTGGGGGAAGTTCGTGAGGCAGTAGGTAAAATGAAAGGGGGTAAGGCAGCCGGGATTGATGGGATAAAGACAGAAATGTTAAAAGCAGGTGGGGATATAGTTTTGGAGTGGTTGGTGCAATTATTTAATAAATGTATGGAAGAGGGTAAGGTACCTAGGGATTGGCAGAGAGCATGCATAGTTCCTTTGTATAAAGGCAAAGGGGACAAAAGAGAGTGCAAAAATTATAGGGGGATAAGTCTGTTGAGTATACCTGGTAAAGTGTATGGTAGAGTTATTATTGAAAGAATTAAGAGTAAGACGGAGAATAGGATAGCAGATGAACAAGGAGGCTTTAGGAAAGGTAGGGGTGTGTTGACCAGGTGTTTACAGTGAAACATATAAGTGAACAGTATTTAGATAAGGCTAAAGAGGTTTTTATGGCATTTATGGATTTGGAAAAGGCGTATGACAGGGTGGATAGGGAGGCAATGTGGCAGATGTTGCAGGTGTATGGTGTAGGAGGTAGGTTACTGAAAGCAGTGAAGAGTTTTTACGAGGATAGTGAGGCTCAAGTTAGAGTATGTAGGAAAGAGGGAGATTATTTCCCAGTAAAAGTAGGCCTTAGACAAGGATGTGTGATGTCACCGTGGTTATTTAATATATTTATAGATGGGGTTGTAAGAGAAGTAAATGCGAGGGTCTTGGCAAGAGGCGTGGAGTTAAAAGATAAAGAATCACACATAAAGTGGGAGTTGTCACAGTTACTCTTTGCTGATGACACTGTGCTCTTGGGAGATTCTGAAGAGAAGTTGCAGAGGTTGGTGGATGAATTTGGTAGGGTATGCAAAAGAAGAAAATTAAAAGTGAATACAGGAAAGAGTAAGGTTATGAGGATAACAAAAAGATTAGGTGATGAAAGATTGGATATCAGATTGGAGGGAGAGAGTATGGAGGAGGTGAATGTATTCAGATATTTGGGAGTGGACGTGTCAGCGGATGGGTCTATGAAAGATGAGGTGAATCATAGAATTGATGAGGGGAAAAGAGTGAGTGGTGCACTTAGGAGTCTGTGGAGACAAAGAACTTTGTCCTTGGAGGCAAAGAGGGGAATGTATGAGAGTATAGTTTTACCAACGCTCTTATATGGGTGCGAAGCATGGGTGATGAATGTTGCAGCGAGGAGAAGGCTGGAGGCAGTGGAGATGTCATGTCTGAGGGCAATGTGTGGTGTGAATATAATGCAGAGAATTCGTAGTTTGGAAGTTAGGAGGAGGTGCGGGATTACCAAAACTGTTGTCCAGAGGACTGAGGAAGGGTTGTTGAGGTGGTTCGGACATGTAGAGAGAATGGAGCGAAACAGAATGACTTCAAGAGTGTATCAGTCTGTAGTGGAAGGAAGGCGGGGTAGGGGTCGGCCTAGAAAAGGTTGGAGGGAGGGGGTAAAGGAGGTTTTGTGTGCGAGGGGCTTGGACTTCCAGCAGGCATGCTTGAGCATGTTTGATAGGAGTGAATGGAGACAAATGGTTTTTAATACTTGACGTGCTGTTAGAGTGTGAGCAAAGTAACATTTATGAAGGGATTCAGGGAAACCGGCAGGCCGGACTTGAGTCCTGGAGATGGGAAGTACAGTGACTGCACTCTGAAGGAGGGGTGTTAATGTTGCAGTTTAAAAACTGTAGTGTAAAGCACCCTTCTGGCAAGACAGTGATGGAGTGAATGATGGTGAAAGTTTTTCTTTTTCGGGCCACCCTGCCTTGGTGGGAATCGGCCAGTGCGTTAATAATAAAATAATTACTTAAAATAAATTTTATGCATTTTTCGTTGTGTTTAGATTGATTTTTTCAGTTTTGCATAAAAAAATTTCACTGCTTATTCGGCAGAAATGACCCTTGAATTTTAAGCCAACCTTGTCAGTTCGACTCGCACGACATATATACTTACACACACACACACACACACACACACACACACGCAACGTCGGCAGTATTCTATTTATATTCATGTATACACTCGGTGGTCACTTTATTAAGTACACCTATACATCTGCTCCTTGATGCAAATATGTAATCAATCATGTGGCAGTACCTAAGAACATGCAGACATGATCAAGAGGGTTAGTTGCTCTTCAGACTGAACATTAGAATGGGATGTGAGAGAGTTTGTTGGTGCCAGAAGGGGTGGTGTGAGTATTTCAAAATGCTGATCTGAAATTTTCACACATAACAGTCTCTAGAGTTTACAGAGAATGCTGTGAAAAAAAAATTCTAGTGAGTGCCAGGAATGGCCAAACTGATTCAAGACGGCAGCAAACTGACAGTAACTCAACCACGTGTTACAAAATTGGTATGCACAAGAGCCTCTCTGAACGCATAACACATCAAACATTGATGTGGATGGGGAGAAGACCATATAGGGTCCCATTAACCAAGAACAGGAACTGAGGCTACAATAGGCACAGGTTCGCCAAAACTGAACAGCTGAATATTGGAAAAACGTCGCCTGGTCTGACGAACTGCGATTTCTACTGCGACATGCAGATGGCAGGGTCGGTATCTGGCGTAAACCTTTGGGATGTGGTGTAACAGGAGATTCGCAGCATGAATGTGCAGCGAACAAATCTGCAGTAAATGCGTGACGCTATTATGTCAACACGGACCAAGATCTCTAAGGAATGTTTCCAGCACATTGTTAAATCCATGCCACGAAGAATTCAGTTGTTCTGAGGGCAGAGGAGGACCCTACCCACTACTAGAAGAGTGTATCTAACGACGTTGCCACTAAATGTATGTAGTTATGGCTAGTTGTGCTATTACACCTTGTTTGTTGGGGCTCTACTTAAGAGAAAAAATATCTGGGCACTCTGACTATGCACAAGATATTAATGAGTCCAGTTTTTAAATATCTGGATCTAGCTAAAGCTACATTATTTAGTTAAAATTTCTGACCAGAGCTGCGAGTACCCGAGTGAATTATGACGTATTGCCTCCTCACTCACCTCCCTCCCTTAATTGCTTGGTAAATCTCTTACGTCTTGTATATACCACTGTACTCAGATACAAGCTCTCCGCCTTGCACATACTGTCATGTTAGTCATACATATCTTTTCTTTTACCACATCTGCCTCTTCCCACCAAGGGAGGGTGAAACAAAGAAGGAAACATTTACCATCATTCGTTCAACAGCTGTCTTGCCAGAAGTGTTCGGACATCATAATTCAAATGACCCTATGAATCACTTCTCCCCTATTAGATTGGAGGCACTGAATTTCCTACCTCCAGGACTCGAGTCTGGCTGACAAGTTTCTCCTGAGTCCCTTCATAATTGTTACCATGCTCACACTCCTAGAGAATGTTACATCCCAAAAACCACTTTAGTCTCCACACAATGATTTAACAGATTGTCACTTGCCTGCTGACTGCTCAAGTCCTTACACTCAAAGCCTCCTCCTCCCCATCTCTCCAACCCTCTCTCTCTTTCCTCCCTTACGGTTTCACTCTTTCTAGGTTACCAAAACATCTCAGGAGTCTCTCCTCCGTTCTCTGAATTATAGCTTTTATAACTCCAAACTCTCTTCTAATTTCCACGTCCCTAATTCTGTGCACAACAGTCACGCCACACATCCATCGCTGTCAAACATGACATGTCCACTTTCTCCAGCTTCCTCCTCCTCCTCCTACTTCTCGCTGCAATATTAAAAGATCATACCTCACAACCATATGTGCTGGCACCTCCAAACTGATATATTCCATACAGCTACATATTCCAATTTCTTGTCCGTTTTACAAATGATTTGCAGTCTTTATTAAACATGTCATATCTGGTATCCCACCTGGGATACCAGATATGCTTGCTGGGGGGGGGGGACTTTCTTTCTGGCCGCCAGATGGAGATATGAACAGTCTTAAGAAAATATCGGACTGCTCAAAAATAATATTTGTCGTGGCATACATCAATGAGTTTTAAGACGTTAAATGGAACACTTTCAGTTGCTTTTATGTACTTTGATTTGTAGATATATTCTGCGCAACAGAGTGGAAAAATTTGCATGTATTGGAGAAGATCGAGGTATTTTCTGGGGGGTTGTATGTTCCAATCATTTTACTTGATAACAAATTTGAACCAGCCTTTCCCCAGGCAAAAAGAATAAAATAAATAAAAACAGACTCGTTTGACTTGTGTTGAGTTTTATGGTTTTGTATTGTTAGCGGTTTTATTTAATTCTGTCGGGAAAATAAAGGTCGAGGTAAAAAAAAAAAAACAATAGGCAGAGGTTTTACCAGAAAATATGGATATCCAACCGAAAACTGTTATATTTGTACATGTATCTGGGCCTACTGCATTAATGTTAATGTGAGTCGCCTGCTGTATTCTGTCTTCTGTTTGTGTCTACATGTACGCTGACATTATTTTGTTTAAGGTATATATTATTGTATAATGGGTGTCCTCTTCTTGTCTCACTTTCAAGTCTGAGAGAACAGTCATAAAAGCAACTTTGTTAAGATATTTGTTTTTAATTTTGATAAATTTTAGAAATATGAGATCGTTTTATTCGCAGATCTGGTGACCAAACTATTTTATTTTCACTCATATTAATGCAAGTTGCACGTGCAGTGTTAGCAAACACAACCAACAATCAATAAGTTGCGATAATCCATTATTTCTTGACAAATTTTGCAACACTTGGTTGTTTCAAAAATTGTACAAAGGTGTTTTACCGAGTTATTTCCCTTCATCGGGCGTCGTCGTCGTCGTCGTCGTCGTCGGCGGCGGCGGCGGCGTCGGCGTCAGCGTCGGCGTCGGCGTCGGCGGCGGCGTCGGCGGCGGCGGCGTCCACGTTTGCTCGCGATTATTCAATAATATTTATATCTTAATTAATCGTTAACCGCCATTTGAAAATTATTCAGTACAGGTGTAACATTTACAGTAAGAGGCATCAATCAGGGTCGAGTAGGAGAGGTGAAGCCGACTTGGGGAGGGGAGGGGAGAAGACGGGAGGGGAGGGAAAGCCAACCGAGGGAGAGGAGGGAAGGACAGACCAAACTAGAGAGGGTAGAGAGCTACCTGGGATGAAAGGAAATTTAAATAAATAGAAAAATACATAAAAAAAAAAGTTAGTAAACATGTGAGGGTGAAGGGAGAGGGGGCGGGGGAGGGAGGGGGAGGGAGGGAGGGGGGGAGGGAGGGAGGGGGAGGGGGAGGGAGGCGAGGGGAGGGGGGAGGGAGGGGGGAGGGAGGGAGGGAGGGAGGGGGAGGGAGGGAGGGGGAGGGAGGGAGGGGGAGGGAGGGAGGGGGAGGGAGGGGGGAGGGAGAGAGGGAGTTAGGGCAGGAGGGAGGGAGGTAGGGCAGATGGGAGGGGGGAGGGAGGGAGGGAGGGGGAGGGAGGGAGGGAGGGAGGGAGGGAGGGAGGGAGGGAGGGAGGGAGAGAGAAAGAGAAAGAGAGAGAGAGAGAGAGAGAAAGAGAGAGACAGGTGGACGAAGGATGAGGGGTCATGGTCTATGGTGTGACATGTGCAGAGTGTTGGACCTTCAAGCTCATCCAAGACACACACAATGTTCATTATTGTGTACTGTTAGGGCCAGGGACTAGCGAAAGACTATGGCGAGTCCTAGAGTGAAGGACTATGGTGAGTCCTGGAGTGAAGGATTATGGTGAGTCCTGGACTGGTGAATGTCTATGGTGAGTCCTGAACTGGTGAATGTCTATGGTGAGTCCTGGACTGGTGAAGGACTATGGTGAATCCTGGACTGGTGAAGGACTATGGTGATTCCTGGACTGGTGAAGGTCTATGGTGAGTCCTGGACTGGTGAAGGTCTATGGTGAATCCTGGACTGGTGAAGGACTATGGTGAGTCCTGGACTGGTGAAGGTCTATGGTGAGTCTTGGACTGGTGAAGGACTATGGTGATTCCTGGACTGGTGAAGGACTATGGTGATTCCTGGACTGGTGAAGGACTATGGTGATTCCTGGACTGGTGAAGGTCTATGGTGAGTCCTGGACTGGTGAAGGTCTATAGCGAGTCCTGGACTGGTGTAGGTCTATGGTGAGTCCTGGACTGGTGAAGGTCTATGGTGAGTCTTGGACTGGTGAAGGACTATGGTGAGTCCTGGACTGGTGAAGGTCTATGGTGAATCCTGGACTGGTGAAGGTCTATGGTGAGTCCTGGACTGGTGAAGGTCTATGGTGAATCCTGGACTGGTGAAGGTCTATGGTGAATCCTGGACTGGTGAAGGACTATGGTGAGTCCTGGACTGGTGAAGGTCTATGGTGAATCCTGGACTGGTGAAGGTCTATGGTGAATCCTGGACTGGTGAAGGTCTATGGTGAATCCTGGACTGGTGAAGGTCTATGGTGAGTCTTGGACTGGTGAAGGTCTATGGTGAGTCCTGGACTGGTGAAGGTCTATGGTGAATCCTGGACTGGTGAAGGACTATGGTGAATCCTGGACTGGTGAAGGACTATGGTGAGTCCTGGACTGGTGAAGGTCTATGGTGAATCCTGGACTGGTGAAGGTCTATGGTGAATCCTGGACTGGTGAAGGTCTATGGTGAGTCTTGGACTGGTGAAGGACTATGGTGAGTCCTGGACTGGTGAAGGACTATGGTGAGTCCTGGACTGGTGGTGAGAAACGCTCAATGTTGTGATAATGCAAGGCGTGAGGAAACAGTCAAACAAAACATACGCTCTCTCTCACTCACCTTTCATTAATTCTATCAATGAGTGAGTGTAGGTAGACATTACACTCACCTCCCCGCTGATTCCTACCTCTGACTTTTGATCCACTGAAGCACGCATCATCCCCGTGTAATGGTAGTGTCCTATCAAGTTAAAATTATCAGCCATGTAGACAAGCCTTCAAAACACCAATAAGGTCTACTTATATTACTGACATACATATCATTGTATGATGAAAATATTACACTACAGAAGTGACCCCTAGCACATATATTCAAAGTAACCACTACAAATGTATAATACCAATGTTTGGTATTATCCCTCTCCTCCTCCTCTACCCCCAGCAAGTTATACAACATTGACACCTACAACCTTCCCCACCAACAATATACACCCACATCCCTACATTAACCTTAACTACGTTCAATAAAATGAATGACCAACTCATCGAAGTATATAGCATACGCCACATTATACCCCCACATTACAGTCCATAGCACAACATACACTACAGTGCACATAACAGCACACCACAGTACACACCATAGTCCCAATATAACGCAGTGTTTAGTGAGCCGTTAACCGGACTAAGAGTCGAAAATCTAAACGAACTTTTTATGACCGAGACTCAAAATTTGGTCAATTAAAAAATCTCCGATATTATCCTAAAACCACAAGACTTCGAAAAAGCAATAAATGACATGCCTATGCGCTCGGCCCCAGGCTCAGACTCATGGAACTCCGTGTTCGTCAAGAACACGGGGCAAGAAGTCCCTTGCACGTGCCTTCAGCATTCTATGGAGAGAAAGCAGCATGAACACAGGGGTCATCTCACAGTCGCTAAAAACAACAGACATAGCCCCCCTTCACAAAGGTGGCAGTAAAGCAATTACAAAGAATTACAGACCTATAGCGCTAACGTCCCATATCATAAAAATCTTTGAAAGGTTTCCAAGAAGCAAGATCGCCATCTACCTAGATATCCATCAGTTACACAACCCAGGGCAACGTAGGTTTAGAGCAGGTCGCTCCTGCCTGTCCCAACTAATGGACCACTATGACATGGTCTTAGATGCACTGGAGGACAAACAGAATGCAGATGCAGTACACACAGACTTAGTGAAAGCGTTCGACAAGTGCGACCATGGAGTAATAGCGAACAAAATGCGTGATAAAGGAATACCAAAAAAAGTTGATAGATGGATCTATAACTTCCTAACAAATAGAACACAAAGGGTAATAGTAAACAGAGTAAAGTCTGAGGCAGCCACAGTGAAAAACTGTGTTCCATAAGGCACAACACTCGCTCCCATCCTGTTCCTTATTCTCATATCTGCCATAGAGATGTAAGCCACAAATCCGTGTCTTCCTTTGTGGGTGACACCCGAAACTGCATGACAGTGTCCTCCATCGATGACACAAAGACTCCAAGCGGACATCAACCAAATCTTTACATGGGCCGTGGAAAACAATATGAAGTTCAATGAAGAGAAATTTCAATTATTCCGATATGGAAAACTCGAGGAAATTAAGTGTATCGGAGTTTAAAGCAAATTCCAATCACACAATAGAGCGAGAAACTTATGTGAATGACCTGGGAGTGATAATGTCAGAGGATCTCACTTTCAAAGATCACAATGTGTATCACATCTACTAGGAAAATGATAGGCTCGATATTGAGAACCTTCCAAACTAGGGATGTCAAGCCCATGATGATTCTCTTCAAATCGTTTGTTCTCTTTAGGCTGGAATATTGCTGTACACTAACGGCCCCTTTCAAAGCAGGCGAAATTTCAGACCTGGAGAATGTACAGAGAAATTTCAAGACACGTTTAAGTACGATAAAGCACATAAATTACTGGGAACGGTTGAGGTTCCTTTATTTGTACTCCCTGGAACGCAGGCGGAAAAAGATAAATGAGAATATATACTTGGAAAATCCTAGAGGGACTAGTCCCAAATTTTCAAATGAAAATCACTCTCTACGAAAGCAAAAGACTGGGCAGGAGATGCAACATCCCCCCAATGAAAAAACAGAGGCGCCACGAGTACACTAAGAGACAGCACAATAAGTGTAAGGGGCCCAAGACTGTTCAACTGCCTCCCAGCATATATAAGGGGGATTACAAATAGACCCCTGGCTGTCTTCAAGAAGACGCTCGACAGGCACCTAAAGTCAGTACCTGACCAGCCGGGCTGCGGTTCGTACATATGTTTGCGTGCGGCCAACAGTAATAGCCTGGTTGATCAGGCCTTGATCCACTGGGAGGCCTTGTCACAGACCGGGCCGCGAGGACGTTGATCCCCGAAACCCTCTCCAGAAACACTTCAGGTATAGTAACCACAGAACACCACAGTACACACCATAGTAACCATAGTACACAGTGCACCACAGAACACACAATAGTACACCACAGTACAGTGCAGCACACCACAGCACACAGTACACCACAGTATACAGCACACAGCACAGTACACCATAACACACCACAGCACCCCAGAAGAACAAAGCACATAGAGTACAGCAGAGAATATAACATAGTACACCACAGCATAAAGCGCAGAACACAACAGCATACCGCATAATACACTTTACACAGCATAACACACAACAGCACCACAGTATTGCACAGCACCACAGAACAGTACACCAGAGCACTGCACAGCACAGTGGCACCACAGCACCACACAGCACAGTGGCACCACAGCACCACACAGCACAGTGGCACCACAGCATCACACAGCACAGTGGCACCACAGCACCACACAACACAGTGGCACCACAGCACCACACAGCACAGTGGCACCATAGCACCACACAGCACAGTGGCAAAATAGCACCACACAGCACAGTGGCACCACAGCACCACACAGCACAGTGGCACCATAGCACCACACAGCACAGTGGCACTAGCACCCACACAGCACAGTGACACCACAGCACCACACAGTCTCAGTAGTAGTAACCAGTTACCAGTAACCAGTGTACCGTTGACTCAACGACCAACCGTCTCTGCCTGAGTCACTGTCTATTCATATTGCGCTGACCTGGCATTATTCAAAGACCCTCTATGGGTACGTGGGCGGCCAGGGAGTTAGTTGACGAGAGTGAGCGAGGAGACAAGGTAACGGCTGTCAGGGCTCTCTCCACATATCTGTAATTATACGTACTACCAGCCTACGTGAGTATTTCTATACCTAATTCCATGTGTCGAACTCCCACATGATAACAGCACAGTGGCACAACACAGCACAGTGGCACCACAGCACCACACAGCACAGTGGCACCACAGCAACACACAGCACAGTGGCACCACAGCACCACACAGCACAGTGGCACTAGCACCCACAGCACAGTGGCACCACAACACCACACAGCACAACAGCACCACACAGCAAAGTGGCACTAGCACCCACACAGCACAGTGGCACCACAGCACCACACAGCACAGTGGCACCACAGCACCACACAGCACAGTGGCACCACACAGCACAGTGGCACTAGCACCCACAGCACAGTGGCACAACACCACACAGCACAACAGCACCACACAGCACAGTGGCACCACAGCACCACACAGCAGTGGCACCACAGCACCACACAGCGCAGTGGCACCACAGCACCACACAGCACAGTGGCACCACACAGCACAGTGGCACCACAGCACCACACAGCACAGTGGCACCACACACCACAGTGGCACCACACAGCACAGTGGCACCACAGCACCACACAGCACATTGGCACCACAGCACCACACAGCACAGTGGCATTACACAGCACAGTGGCACCACACAGCAGTGGCACCACACAGCACAGTGGCACCACACAGCACAGTGGCACTAGCACCCACACAGCAGCCACTAAAACTGTTGTTTTCCCCTCCCAATTAGAGCCAGTTAAAAAAAATTAAAGAACCATCCCTCCTGTCCAACTTACATCATCCCCTTTATCCCTTCCCTCAACATCATCCCCTTTATCCCTTCCCTCAACATCATCCCTTTATCCCTTCCCTCAACATCATCCCCTTTATCCCTTCCCTCAACATCATCCCTTTATCCCTTCCCTCAACATCATCCCCTTTATCCCTTCCCTCAACATCATCCCCTTTATCCCTTCCCTCATCATCCCCTTTATCCCTTCCCTCATCATCATCCCTTTATCCCTTCCCTCAACATCATCCCTTTATCCCTTCCCTCAACATCATCCCTTTATCCCTTCCCTCAACATCATCCCTTTATCCCTTCCCTCAACATCATCCCTTTATCCCTTCCCTCAACATCATCCCCTTTATCCCTTCCCTCAACATCATCCCCTTTATCCCTTCCCTCAACATCATCCCTTTATCCCTTCCCTCAACATCATCCCTTTATCCCTTCCCTCAACATCATCCCTTTATCCCTTCTCTCAACATCATCCCTTTATCCCTTCCCTCAACATCATCCCTTTATCCCTTCCCTCAACATCATCCCTTTATCCCTTCCCTCAACATCATCCCTTTATCCCTTCCCTCAACATCATCCCTTTATCCCTTCCCACAACATCATCCCTTTACCCCTTCCCTCAACATCATCCCTTTATCCCTTCCCTCAACATCCCTTTATCCCTTCCCTTAACATCATCCCCTTTATCCCTTCTCTCAACATCATCCCTTTATCCCTTCCCTCAACATCATCCCTTTATCCCTTCCCTCAACATCATCCCTTTATCCCTTCTCTCAACATCATCCCTTTATCCCTTCCCTCAACATCATCCCTTTATCCCTTCCCTCAACATCATCCCTTTATCCCTTCCCTCATCATTCCTTTATCCTTTCCCTCAACATCATCCCTTTATCCCTTCCCTCAACATCATCCCCTTTATCCCTTCCCTCAACATCATCCCTTTATCCCTTCCCTCAACATCATCCCTTTATCCCTTTCCTCAACATCATCCCTTTATCCCTTCCCTCAACATCATCCCTTTATCCCTTCCATCAACATCCCTTTATCCCTTCCCTCAACATTATCCCTTTATCCCTTCCTTCAACATCATCCCTTTATCCCTTCCCTCAACATCATCCCTTCCCTCAACATCCCTTTATCCCTTCCCTCAACATCAGCCCCTTTATCTTTTCCCTCAACATCATTCCCTTTATCCCTTCCTTCAACATCATCCCTTTATCCCTTCCCTCAACATCCCTTTATCCCTTCCCTCAACATCAGCCCCTTTATCTTTTCCCTCAACATCATCCCCTTTATCCCTCCCCTCAACATCATCCCTTTATCCCTTCCCTCAACATCATCCCTTTATCCCTTCCCTCAACATCATCCCTTTATCCCTTCCCTCAACATCAGCCCCTTTATCTTTTCCCTCAACATCATCCCCTTTATCCCTTCCCTCAACATCATCCCTTTATCCCTTCCCTTAACATCATCCAGTTAATCCCTTCCCTTAACATCATCCCTTTATCCCTTCCCTCAACATCATCCCTTTATCCCTTCCCTCAACATCATTCCTTTATCCTTTTCCTCAACATCATTCCCTTTATCCCTTCCTTCAACATCATCCCTTTATCCCTTCCCTCAACATCATCCCTTCCCTCAACATCATCCCTTTATCCCTTCCCTCAACATCATCCCTTTATCCCTTTCCTCAACATCATCCCTTTATCCCTTCCCTCAACATCATCCCTTTATCCCTTCCCTCAACATCATCCCTTTATCCCTTCCTTCAACATCATCCCTTTATCCCTTCCCTCAACATCATCCCCTTTATCCCTTTCCTCAACATCATCCCTTTATCCCTTCCTTCAACATCATCCCTTTATCCCTTCCCTCAACATCATCCCTTTATCCCTTTCCTCAACATCATCCCTTTATCCCTTCCTTCAACATCATCCCTTTATCCCTTCCCTCAACATCATCCCTTTTATCCCTTCCCTCAACATCATCCCCTTTATCCCTTCCCTCAACATCATCCCCTTTATCCCTTCCCTCAACATCATCCCCTTTATCCCTTCCCTCAAAATCATCCCTTTATCCATTCCCTCAACATCATCCCTTAATCCCTTCCTACAACATCATCCCTTTATCCCTTCCCTCAACATCATCCCTTTTATCCCTTCCCTCAACATCATCCCCTTTATCCCTTCCCTCAACATCATCCCCTTTATCCCTTCCCTCAACATCATCCCTTTATCCCTTCCCTCAACATCATCCCCTTTATCCCTTCCCTCAACATCATCCCTTTATCCCTTCCCTCAACATCATCCCCTTTATCCCTTCCCTCAACATCATCCCCTTTATCCCTTCTCTCAACATCATCCCCTTTATCCCTTCCCTCAACATCATCCCCTTTATCCCTTCCCTCAACATCATCCCTTTATCCCTTCCCTCAACATCATCCCCTTTATCCCTTCCCTCAACATCATCCCCTTTATCCCTTCCCTCAACATCATCCCTTTTATCCCTTCCCTCAACATCATCCCCTTTATCCCTTCCCTCAACATCATCCCCTTTATCCCTTCCCTCAACATCATCCCCTTTATCCCTTCCCTCAACATCATCCCTTTTATCCCTTCCCTCAACATCATCCCCTTTATCCCTTCCCTCAACATCATCCCCTTTATCCCTTCTCTCAACATCATCCCCTTTATCCCTTCCCTCAACATCATCCCCTTTATCCCTTCCCTCAACATCATCCCTTTATCCCTTCCCTCAACATCATCCCCTTTATCCCTTCCCTCAACATCATCCCTTTTATCCCTTCCCTCAACATCATCCCCTTTATCCCTTCCCTCAACATCATCCCTTTATCCCTTCCCTCAACATCATCCCTTTATCCCTTCCCTCAACATCATCCCCTTTATCCCTTCCCTCAACATCATCCCCTTTATCCCTTCCCTCAACATCATCCCCTTTATCCCTTCCCTCAACATCATCCCTTTATCCCTTCCCTCAACATCATCCCTTTATCCCTTCCCTCAACATCATCCCCTTTATCCCTTCCCTCAACATCATCCCTTTATCCCTTCCCTCAACATCATCCCCTTTATCCCTTCCCTCAACATCATCCCCTTTATCCCTTCTCTCAACATCATCCCCTTTATCCCTTCCCTCAACATCATCCCCTTTATCCCTTCCCTCAACATCATCCCCTTTATCCCTTCCCTCAACATCATCCCCTTTATCCCTTCCCTCAACATCATCCCCTTTATCCCTTCCCTCAACATCATCCCCTTTATCCCTTCCCTCAACATCATCCCCTTTATCCCTTCCCTCAACATCGTCCCTTTATCCCTTCCCTCAACATCATCCCCTTTATCCCTTCCCTCAACATCATCCCCTTTATCCCTTCCCTCAACATCGTCCCATTTATCCTCCTTTCACTGTCGTGTCTTACTAGTTTCCCTTTTATCCTCTCGTTATCGTCCGCTTTAACCTTCCCTTAATGTCATTTCCTTTATCACCTCCCTCACTATCACTCCTTTTATCCTGGTGAAACACTGTGTGGCTCATCCTGGGGTGCGCTGACACCGTGTGGTTCATCCTGGGGAGTGCTGACACCGTGTGGCTCATCCTGGGGAGTGCTGACACCGTGTGGCTCATCCTGGGGTGCGCTGACACCGTGTGGTTCATCCTGGGGAGTGCTGACACCGTGTGGTTCATCCTGGGGTGCGCTGACACCGTGTGGCTCATCCTGGGGAGTGCTGACACCGTGTGGCTCATCCTGGGGTGCGCTGACACCGTGTGGTTCATCCTGGGGAGTGCTGACACCGTGTGGTTCATCCTGGGGTGCGCTGACACCGTGTGGTTCATCCTGGGGAGTGCTGACACCGTGTGGTTCATCCTGGGGAGTGCTGACACCGTGTGGTTCATCCTGGGGAGTGCTGACACCGTGTGGTTCATCCTGGGGAGTGCTGACACCGTGTGGTTCATCCTGGGGAGTGCTGACACCGTGTGGATCATCCTGGGGTGCGCTGACACCGTGTGGCTCATCCTGGGGTGCGCTGACACCGTGTGGTTCATCCTGGGGAGTGCTGACACCGTGTGGTTCATCCTGGGGAGTGCTGACACCGTGTGGTTCATCCTGGGGAGTGCTGACACCGTGTGGTTCATCCTGGGGTGCGCTGACACCGTGTGGTTCATCCTGGGGAGTGCTGACACCGTGTGGTTCATCCTGGGGAGTGCTGACACCGTGTGGTTCATCCTGGGGAGTGCTGACACCGTGTGGTTCATCCTGGGGAGTGCTGACACCGTGTGGTTCATCCTGGGGTGCGCTGACACCGTGTGGTTCATCCTGGGGAGTGCTGACACCGTGTGGTTCATCCTGGGGTGCTCTGACACCGTGTGGTTCATCCTGGGGAGTGCTGACACCGTGTGGTTCATCCTGGGGAGTGCTGACACCGTGTGGTTCATCCTGGGGAGTGCTGACACCGTGTGGTTCATCCTGGGGAGTGCTGACACCGTGTGGTTCATCCTGGGGAGTGCTGACACCGTGTGGTTCATCCTGGGGTGCGCTGACACCGTGTGGTTCATCCTGGGGAGTGCTGACACCGTGTGGTTCATCCTGGGGAGTGCTGACACCGTGTGGTTCATCCTGGGGCGCGCTGACACCGTGTGGTTCATCCTAGGGAGTGCTGACACCGTGTGGTTCATCCTGGGGAGTGCTGACACCGTGTGGTTCATCCTGGGGAGTGCTGACACCGTGTGGTTCATCCTGGGGAGTGCTGACACCGTGTGGTTCATCCTGGGGTGCTCTGACACCGTGTGGTTCATCCTGGGGAGTGCTGACACCGTGTGGTTCATCCTGGGGAGTGCTGACACCGTGTGGTTCATCCTGGGGCGCGCTGACACCGTGTGGTTCATCCTGGGGAGTGCTGACACCGTGTGGTTCATCCTGGGGAGTGCTGACACCGTGTGGTTCATCCTGGGGAGTGCTGACACCGTGTGGTTCATCCTGGGGAGTGCTGACACCGTGTGGTTTATCCTGGGGAGTGCTGACACCGTGTGGTTCATCCTGGGGCGCGCTGACACCGTGTGGTTCATCCTGGGGAGTGCTGACACCGTGTGGTTCATCCTGGGGAGTGCTGACACCGTGTGGTTCATCCTGGGGCGCGCTGATACCGTGTGGTTCACCCTGGGGAGTGCTGACACCGTGTGGTTCATCCTGGGGAGTGCTGACACCGTGTGGTTCATCCTGGGGAGTGCTGACACCGTGTGGTTCATCCTGGAGAGTGCTGACACCGTGTGGTTTATCCTGGGGAGTGCTGACACCGTGTGGTTCATCCTGGGGAGTCCTGACACCGTGTGGTTCATCCTGGGGAGTGCTGACACCGTGTGGTTCATCCTGGGGAGTGCTGACACCGTGTGGTTCATCCTGGGGAGTGCTGACACCGTGTGGTTCATCCTGGGGAGTGCTGACACCGTGTGGTTTATCCTGGGGAGTGCTGACACCGTGTGGTTCATCCTGGGGCGCGCTGACACCGTGTGGTTCACCCTGGGGAGTGCTGACACCGTGTGGTTCATCCTGGGGAGTGCTGACACCGTGTGGTTCATCCTGGGGAGTGCTGACACCGTGTGGTTCACCCTGGGGAGTGCTGACACCGTGTGGTTCATCCTGGGGAGTGCTGACACCGTGTGGTTCATCCTGGGGTGCGCTGACACCGTGTGGTTCATCCTGGGGAGTGCTGACACCGTGTGGTTCATCCTGGGGCGCGCCAAAAGGTAGTAGCTAGCTCTGGCTCGGCACCTACCCTGCCCTGCCGCCACCACCAAATATACTGGACAAGATAAACTACAACCATTAGTATTGTTAATAGTGCATGAAACATCATTAAATGTTCCAGTGGGTGAAACATTAATAGTTTCGAGTGTCTTTAACTTAACATTGTGGGGGGTCTCGTGTCTACACTGAGTGACAACACAAGCTTCACTGAGTGACAACACAAGCTTCACTGAGTGACAACACAAGCTTCACTGAGTGACAACACAAGCTTCACTGAGTGACAACACAAGCTTCACCGAGTGACAAAAGCTTCACAGTGACAACACAAGTTTCACTGAGTGACAACACAAGTTTCACTGAGTGACAACACAAGCTTCAGTGACAACACAAGCTTCACTGACAACACAAGCTTCACTGAGTGACAACACAAGTTTCACTGAGTGACAACACAAGCTTTAGTGACAACACAAGCTTCAGTGACAACACAAGCTTCACTGACAACACAAGCTTCACCATCTATAGTGTTCAGAATATCTTGCTACAGACTGTGTAAATGTTAAGACTAAAATCAATGCTGTACCAGGACCCGTGAATGTAATTTTGTAATAGCCACTGTATCCATACCTTTTATACAGCGCCAGTACAGTTAAATTATCATGTGCAGACCAATGTATGATCATGTGCAGACCAGTCAATATATGATCATGTGCAGACCAGTCAATGTATGATCATGTGCAGGCCAGTCAATGTATGATCATGTAGAGACCAGTCAATGTATGATCATGTGCAGACCAATGTATGATCATGTGCAGACCAGTCAATGTACGATCATGTAGAGACCAGTCAATGTATGATCATGTGCAGACCAATGTATGATCATGTGCAGACCAGTCAATGTATGATCATGTAGAAACCAGTCAATGTATGATCATGTGCAGACCAATGTATGATCATGTGCAGGCCAGTCAATGTATGATCATGTGCAGGCCAGTCAATGTATGATCATGTAGAGACCAGTCAATGATCATGTGCAGACCAGTCAATGTATGATCATGTAGAGACCAGTCAATGTATGATCATGTGCAGACCAGTCAATGTATGATCATGTAGAGACCAGTCAATGTATGATCATGTAGAGACCAGTCAATATATGATCATGTGCAGACCAGTCAATGTATGATCATGTAGAGACCAGTCAATATATGATCATGTGCAGACCAGTCAATGTATGATCATGTGCAGGCCAGTCAATGTATGATCATGTGCAGACCAGTCAATATATGATCATGTGCAGGCCAGTCAATGTATGATCATGTGCAGACCAGTCAATATATGATCTTGTGCAGACCAGTCAATGTATGATCATGTGCAGACCAGTCAATGTATGATCTTGTGCAGACCAGTCAATGTATGATCTTGTGCAGACCAGTCAATATATGATCATGTGCAGACCAGTCAATGTATGATCTTGTGCAGACCAGTCAATGTATGATCATGTACAGACCAGTCAATGTATGATCATGTGCAGACCAGTCAATGTATGATCATGTGCAGACCAGTCAATGTATGATCTTGTGCAGACCAGTCAATATATGATCATGTGCAGACCAGTCAATGTATGATCATGTGCAGACCAGTCAATGTATGATCTTGTGCAGACCAGTCAATATATGATCATGTGCAGACCAGTCAATGTATGATCATGTGCAGACCAGTCAATGTATGATCATGTGCAGACCAGTCAATGTATGATCATGTACAGACCAGTCAATGTATGATCATGTGCAGACCAGTCAATGTATGATCATGTGCAGACCAGTCAATGTATGATCATGTGCAGACCAATATTATGATCAGCTACAGAAAAGCTCTTTCTGTACTGTACCAACAAGAGTTAAAAATTGTCCAACTATAACATACATATTAGCAGTTTTATATTTTGTAATATTATTAAATCATGTTCAATATAAACACGTCATACATAAATTAAGTTAAGAGACAATATGCTAAGGATCCAAATGGAAATAAAACAGTGTGACAGTACCACCAGTGTATATCGGACACTGATGTTTATTACAATTGTCTCTGTTATAATTACTGTATAAATGTGGAGTATTCTGTAAAACCATGTGTAATGTACCTGAATGGAATCATATAATCTTGAACAAGGTTTGTATTTTCTTACCCTATCTCAACATTGATGTTTCTATCGTATCCCAACACATGGTTGGTTTCATCTGCCTCGTTCATATAAATCTGAAGCCCCTGGATATGTGCGAGCAGCACATTCTTACCGAGACTGACGCAGTTATTCTGGCAGCAGTGTTTGTCTGCACCGCAGGCAGGCAGGCAGGCAGGCAGGCAGGCAGGCAGGCAGGCAGGCAGGCAGGCAGGCAGGCAGGCAGGCAGGCAGGCAGGCAGGCAGGCAGGCAGGCAGGCAGGCAGGCAGGCAGGTTCTCTTACTCATACAAATGTCTTTGTTGCCTGAGAGGCGAAGAAAGGTCTAAGAAATGGGAGATAATCAGCTTTGATTTGAGGAAAGGATGGATGGCTCCAATTCCTAGTGTCAAGAGCTTTTCACCAGCAACAAGACATCATCTCCTCCTTGAAGGATATAAAGAACTAAACGTATGTAAAGCAATGCAACTAGAGACGTCAATGAGCAATTTCCTGAGCAACATCTCCAGCAGCCCAGGAGAACGATGAACGGAAATGAGTGAGAGAGAAGCTGGTGTTTATTCTAAATTACTGGGGTACAAGATGACTGAACTACAGTATGATGCTCCTCGCCACCCAGTAATTATATTGTACTCTCCTAGTTGTGTTTGTGAAGGTCGAGTCAAAACTTCTGGCCCCATATCTTAACTATCGACTGGTCTTGCTAATTCCTGGCTTCCAGGGCCCTATCATACATACTCTCAAAACCGAGTACAAAAGTGTTTGTCTTCACTGGTCGAGTTGGGTCTCAGTGAGAGAGAAATAGCAGCGTGTAACTTGTGTGACGTACCTGCGTTTTTGTCATATATTCTGCCTCTTAGCAGCGTCTCTGTCTACTGGAGTGGCGCTTGGAGAGCTAGACAAGTCTTGGGTTCTCCATATGGTTTGTAAAACCTGTGTAGAATGCTAACGACAGTAGAAAAATAGGCAAAAGAAAAGTTTAAACTTGGGTGTGTCTATGATGTGGAGAGCCGAAAAACCACCAAGACGACTGTTATTTTTGTATGGTGAATGTGAAAGATTCCAATCGATACAAGAAAGTCAAGTAAGAATATCCTGATTTGGAGTCCGCAAGACCTATGTCACACAGCGAAGACGTTTCCATACTAGTGTTTACAACACTACCTGACCTTCTGTTGTCAGATGTTGAAGAAACTCAGGGTTTAGAATGTAATACAGGTGATAACAGTGGAAGTAAATATGCAGTAAGCCTTTCAACACCCCAGCAGTTCTCCCAAGTACAACTCAATGATCTGACGTGACCTCAGTCCGTCAAAGTAATGAAGAAATGAAATGTCTACAACAAGAAGTTAAAATAACAGCTTATCGGACAAGAGAGGATAAACTCCTTCCTTATTCCAGCCAAGATGAAGAGCTTGTATACCGCAATAACATCCCTGGACTTCTTCGAATGCGACTTGAATATCGACTAGGAGATTGACGGCTGTTTATAGACAGCTTCATTAGACGATTGAAATTGATCTTATCGCACCAAGATAACCAATATGCATCTCTTTCAACTGTTCACTCAACAAAACTGTGCTGATGACCAACATAGAAGAAAACAGTACAAACAACGTTTTCACATGAAGTAATTAGTGATATCTGAATTATCTTCCTAGGTTAATCTGTTGTTATATAGAATGAAGTGCTTACCTGGAGTTTACCTGGAGAGGTAATGATCTAACAAATAATTTCAATGCGATTTGTAAGTTAGCTCCTCCTGATCAATATATTTTTCACATCTTTGATGTTTTTCAATGGGATACCAAATTTATCAAAAACTAGAGCAATCAAGCAAAACCGATGAATATTCGGAAATTAACGCCACAAACTTAATCTAAAGTCGGTGTAACATCATTGGTACTTGCATGTAGCAGGTCCAACGATGTACCGCTAATCCACGAAGCTTATAATAGGGTGATTTTACAACTAGCGTTTCTGTGATATGTTTGCATGTGCGACACCAACTGTGACCCGACTGTCTCATCCCACAGCCCCAGGTTTCATGGTACATCTATTCTCGTACTCCTCAAAATTATATGCTCCATACACTCAAAACTAGTTGCAATGAACGACTGTCAATGAGTAAACATACGAATGGGGGAGAACGGGAATAGTGATCCCTGCTTATATAAGATCTAACACTGCAATCAGTCACCCGCCATCATAAATGTTACATTCACTCTGGTATTCCTAGCAAAATCAACCCAACATCAGTTACTAGAGAAGCACAAAATTACCGGTGCCACTTACAGCAATAACACAAACTGTTAAATTAAGAGAGGCACTGCCAGCCCTTACATTTACAGTGAGAGCCCCGAGGTGTCAAGTTGAGAGTGGTGGTATTAGTGTGAGGACTCCTGTGAGACCACTGAGCTACCCTGACCTTCCAGAAACATCACGTCTTTAAGTGACCTGCTGTGAAACTGTGACCAGCCACTGACCTGTGTCACTGTGACCTGTCACTGATCTGTTGTCACTGTAACCTGTAATATCAGTGGCCTGCTGTGCCACAGTGACCTGTTGTATCAGTGGACTGCTGTGCCACAGTGATTTCTTGTATCAGTGGCCTGCTGTGCCACAGTGACTTGTATCAGTGCCCTGCTGTGCCACAGTGACCTGTTGCATCAGTGGCCTGCTGTGCCACAGTGACCTGTATCAGTGGCCTACTGTGCCACAGTGACCTGTTGTATCGGTCTGCTGTGCCACAGTGACGGTGTATCAGTGTCCTGCTGTGCCACAGTGACCTGCTGTATTAGTGGCCTGTGCTACAGTGACCTGCTACTGACCTGTCACTGTGACTTGTCACTGTGACTTGTCACTGACCTGTTGTATCAGTGGCTTCTTGTGCCACAGTGACCTGTCACTGGCCTGCTGTATCACATTGACCTGTGTGGTGGTGGTGGTGGGTAGTTGTGGTGGTGGTAGGTGGTGGTGATGACGGTGGCGGTGATGACGGTGGCGGTGATGACGGTGGTGGTGGTTGTGGTGATGGTGACGGTGGTCCTAGTGGGTGGAGGGGAGGGGAGGGGAGGGGATGGGGGTGGAGGGAGGGGGTGGAGATACAGTAATCGATAGAGTCCTACTCACCACTACCTTACGAGTGCAGTCTTCCTCCATCCCTCCCTGCCACCCCTAGCACCCCTCTACCTCCTCTCCCTCCCCGTCATAACCCCACTCCCCCCTCTCCTCATGACTACCGTGCAACATCCCCGACCACATCAGTGGTTTATTTATTTATTTATTTATTTATAAATTTTAGCATACATACAGAGGTACAAAAAAATACAGGTAAGTGGTGACCATGATACAGCAGTGGTGACCATGATGACAGCAGTGGTGACCATGATACAGCAGTGGTGACCATGATGACAGCAGTAGACCATGATACAGCAGTGGTGACCATGATGACAGCAGTAGTGACCATGATACAGCAGTGGTGACCATGATACAGCAGTGGTGACCATGATGACAGCAGTAGTGACCATGGTACAGCAGTGGTGACCATGATGACAGCAGTAGTGACCATGATACAGCGGTGGTGACCATGACACAGCAGGAGTGACCATGATGACAGCAGTGGTGACCATGATGACAGCAGTAGTGACCATGATGCAGCAGTGGTGACCATGACACAGAAGTGGTGACTATGATACAGCAGTGGTGACCATGATGACAGCTATATTGTACACTGTACCTTGTATCAACAGCTGCAGAATACAATACTGTATCCCCAGAATACACTACCATGAGCACTCTACAATATAAGTGTTATATGAATGGAGGAGTGGCCAGACAGCACTTGGGGAATGGCAAGGAATCAGCTTTGATCCAAGGAGATGGAAGCTTCAATTCCTTGGAACAAGAGACCTTCAGCATGACAACTCTCTCTGGAAGGTTTGCAATACAGCAGCTGTACCAAGAATACAGCAATACAACACCTAATATACAAACATTAACTCGTCTTACCCTGCCACCAGCTCCTGTCATAGTAGCTTTACCCTGCCACCAGCTCCTGTCATAGTAGCTTTACCCTGCCACCAGCTCCTGTCATAGTAGCTTTACCCTGCCACCAGCTCCTGTCATAGTAGCTTTACCCTGCCACCAGCCCCTGTCATAGTAGCTTTACCCTGCCACCAGCTCCTGTCATAGTAGCTTTACCCTGCCACCAGCTCCTGTCATAGTAGCTTTACCCTGCCACCAGCTCCTGTCATAGTAGCTTTACCCTGCCACCAGCCCCTGTCATAGTAGCTTTACCCTGCCACCAGCTCCTGTCATAGTAGCTTTACCCTGCCACCAGCTCCTGTCATAGTAGCTTTACCCTGCCACCAGTTCCTATCATAGTAGCTTTACCCTGCCACCAGCTCCTGTCATAGTAGCTTTACCCTGCCACCACCTCCTGCCACTACAGCTTTACCCTGCCACCAGCTCCTGTCATAGTAGCTTTACCTTGCCACCAGCTCCTGCCACTATAGCTTTACCTTGCCACCAGCTCCTGTCATAGTAGCTTTACCTTGCCACCAGCTCCTGCCACTATAGCTTTACCTTGCCACCAGCTCCTGTCATAGTAGCTTTACCTTGCCACCAGCTCCTGCCACTATAGCTTTACCTTGCCACCAGCTCCTGTCATAGTAGCTTTACCTTGCCACCAGCTCCTGCCACTATAGCTTTACCTTGCCACCAGCTCCTGTCATAGTAGCTTTACCTTGCCTCCACCTCCTGCCACTATAGCTTTACCTTGCCACCAGCTCCTGTCATAGTAGCTTTACCTTGCCACCAGCTCCTGCCACTATAGCTTTACCCTGCCACCAGCTCCTGTTATAGTAGCTTTACCTTGCCTCCACCTGCCACTATAGCTTTACCTTGCCACCAGCTCCTGCCACTATAGCTTTACCCTGCCACCAGCTCCTGTCATAGTAGCTTTACCTTGCCTCCACATCCTGCCACTACAGCTTTACCCTGCCACTAGCTCCTGTCATAGTGGCTTTACCTTGCCACCAGCTCCTGCCACTATAGCTTTACCCTGCCACCAGCTCCTGTTATAGTAGCTTTACCTTGCCTCCACCTGCCACTATAGCTTTACCTTGCCACCAGCTCCTGTCATAGTAGCTTTACCTTGCCTCCACCTGCCACTATAGCTTTACCCTGCCACCAGCTTCTGTCATAGTAGCTTTACCTTGCCACCAGCTCTGCACTGACACCAGCTGCTGCCACAGTAGCTTTACAAGTCATGACAGAGGCCATGGGGCATTAATATGTTACCATGGCACTGATATTACAATGCAGCCATCCCCTTCCCCCCGAGACACATTTATACTACACCTTGGCATGCTAGAGTCACTAAGACAGTAATCAAGAGGGCGTTCCAAGGGGATTTTCAAGGGGTTCACTTTGATTTCGTGGAAACCGAATTACATTATTTGTCGCTACACTGAATTTGATTTGTTGCTTGTTGAGCCAGAAAAAAAAATTATTTATTTTTTTTTTGTAATCTGAAATTATATTGTAGTGTAAAAAAATAAGAGCAGGGGTTCCTGAGTAATACTTGAAGATGTGAGAAAGTTTGCAGGTGACTCAATAAGGTAAGACCCGGCTTTATTTCTCATCATCTTGACTCCAAGAGTGCTAAAACTCGAAGTAATTTTCTTTATTATTTTCCCCTGCACACTTTCTCATAATCAAGGCCTGGCTCATCGTGGCCACCTTTAAGATGCCGAGTCTTTATGTGGAGCCTCTCTTCACTTATGTCTCTTGGCAATCATCTCTTTTTTTTCTAAGATAATAAGGTCAGTTAGGGACCACTTCGTTTCCCTATTTCTACTTAATGTCTTTCTTTTTATTTTTGTTTTTGTGTCGACTCTAAATATTTTTCTTTCCTTACTCTAACCATGGGCTCTCCTTTATCCCCTATTCCTGCTAATCTTAATAGGGAATATCTGGTAACTGTTCCACTTTCCACTATTGGCTTTTACCTCCCACATCATCCCCCCCCCCTCTCCCTGTGGCAATCTTGCTTACAATCTCCCTTCATCTCTCGATATTCCATCTCTTGATATTCACTGTTCTGTGACTGACTTTTTTCCATTTACCTCACAGAGATGTACATTCCTTACTTTTCTGTAATGCACAATCTGGTAAGAGAAATGTTCTGGTTTCTCAATAGCATTTCATTAAACTAATACAATTCGAAACAATCTGGTTTATACTCAGCCTGCCACTAATATGTCAAATTTCCTCTATTATCCTACTCTTCTTGCTGCCTTCCAGTATGCTGGTCTTCTTTCAAAATTACCCAGTATTCTGTATTAGATACACAAATAACCCGCCTTCCCTACATTTCCGGTCTTTCTAATCTCAACAACTCTCTCCGTTCCTTAGACATCAAACTTACTTTCCGCCAGACTAACACTCTTTGCACTAATCTCGTTCATACCTCTCCTCCCTCTACAGATGCTCCTGGTGTCTACTCTATTTCTTGCTCCTCCTGTCCTCTTCAATACTTTGGAGAAACTGGCCGATCTCTTTCTAACAGACTTAGGGAGCACAAAAGTAGTGTTAGGCTTGCCGACACTAACAATGCTCTTTTTTGCCACGTCAGAGATCACAGCCATCCTATTGACTGGTCTGCTGCTAAAACTGTCTTCCCCACTTCCAACTTTAACAGTCGCCGTCTGGTTGAATCCTCCCTAATACACAACTTTCCTTGTATGAATCTTAGTCCTGGCTTCGTCTCTGTAGATTCCTTCCTCTCCCACTACATTGTAAAATGCTCCAAACTTCAGAACACCCATAACCTAACCTGATTCCTCCTTTTTCTTCTCCTCCCTCTACCCCTTTTCTCTTTCCTTTTTTCTCCTTTGTGTTGTCTTTCTTCTGCCCTGTGTATTTGTTCCTTCTTTATTTATTTATTTATTTTGCCCCCCTAGGTGTTCTTGCTCTTACCTTCTGTGGGCACCTAGCTCCCTTGCAGTGCTCCTCTCTCTTAGTACAGTGGACCCCCGCATAACGATCACCTCCCAATGCGACCAATTATGTAAGTGTATTTATGTAAGTGCGTTTGTACGTGTATGTTTGGGGGTCTGAAATGGACTAATCTACTTCTCAATATTCCTTATGGGAACAAATTCGGTCAGTACTGGCACCTGAACATACTTCTGGAATGAAAAAATATCGTTAACCTGGGGTCCACTGTATTTGACTGGCTCCTCCTCCTCTTACTACCTCCCCACTACTACTACCTTTCACCTCCACTACTACCACCACTACTACTAGTACCACCTCCTGCCTATATATACCCATCCTGTCACGGTATTGTGCCTTTTTTCATTATTCTGTATCAGGCTCGCTGGTCTCGTCCCGGCCTGGGTCTTTTCCAGATGGCGACCTGGCGAAAATTAACCAGCCATCTTTGAGCCGACCCTAAATACACAACAGCCTTAACTTAGCCCTGGCTTTGTTTCTCTGTAGGCTAGCCTCTCTCAGTACATTGCCAAATACTCTTACCTTCAGAACCCACTTGACTTAACCTGACCTTGGTAGTCTTCTAACTTCCTACTGCTTTGACTGGAGTCTGGGTTTCTCTTCCCCACTTTCATTTCTTCTCGCTGTTTGATAATGAATGATCCAGCACAGAGCAACGTCGAGCACTGTGTGTGTTTTAATTGTGAACTGTCCCAGCCACTTTTGTAATTCAGATTTTATAGGCAGCACTCAACCTGCCTAGTGCTAGTCTGTACAAGTGCTATCATCACCCTGAGTTAATAGGCTGTCTGTGATCTTATTTTATCACAGATTTACAAGTCAGTACAACATTTTCCATGTGGCTGTTAACAATATTTGTACTACATCCAGGGTGGCAACACTAAAGACAGAGGCAAATTTTTAATAGAATGTGTCAACTTTAAGTAAACGAACATTCAATGTGTAATTATGCAAATGTTACCTACATTCAATACAGCTTTGTACTTTGATGTCACAAATATAAAATGTTTCTCGGATCTTGTTCCGCTACGTCACAAACATAAATGTTCGACAGCCCATGCATTATGACATCACATAAATTACAAAGAGGTCAGTGACCAATACTCATACGGGCCTACCTACTGAGCCTCGGCTCCCATACTCTGAACATAAAATAATATTAGATTATGCCATAAAGTAAGTTATATTTACACCTTTAAATTAATAAGATGAGAGCCATTATTAAACATCGGTATCTTTCCAAGCCTTGCCCTACCTAAGGTATGCTACCTCCCCAGGATGCCAACCACAATAAGTGACTAAAATCTGGGTACCTATTTACTAGATGAAAAGGGGCGATGGGTATAAGGAAACATGCCTAACATATCCAACCACCCCAGGGTTGAGTATTAAAATCAAAACTAAGTGCTAAATCCACAAGGGTCATACAGTGCTGCCCCCAGGATTGAACCCCAAACCTTTGGTTGTTCGCTGAAGGCACCAACATAGAACTACAAACCACCACAAACTTTTCATTTTTTCTCCCTTTCTTGTCAATGATTCCTCAAGCTTCAGTATAAATAAATAAATGTGAAAGACCTGGGAGTGATAATGTCAGAGGATCTCACCTCCAAAGACCACAACAATGTATCTACCTCATCTGCTAGGAAAAGGATAGGATGGATAATGAGAATCTTCAAAACTAGGGACACCAAGCCCATGATGATCCTCTTCAAATCGCTTGTTCTCTCTAGGCTGGAATACTGCTGTACACTAATGGCTCCTTTCAAGGCTGGAGGCATTGCAGACCTGGAGAGCATACAAAGAACTTTCACGGCACACATACGTACAATAAGGCACTTGAATTAGGAACGGTTGAAGGTCCTCGATCTGTATTCCCTGGAATGCAGGTGAGAGAGATACAGTGGACCCCCGAGTTTCGTGATTAATCCGTTCCAGAGAGCCTGCCGAAAGTCGAAATTCGCGAAACTCGAAACCACTTTCCCCATAAGAGATAATGGAAATAAAATTAATCCGTTCCAGACACCCAAAAATATTAAAATAAAATTTTTTTTTTTCAAATTAAATAAAGATTTACATACTGAAAACAATCAGAAATCAAGTACATGCATATAAAAAATAATAATAACATTACACTTACCTTAATTGAAGACTTCTGGGTGGATGGAAGACGGGAGGAGGGGATAGGAGGAAGGTGTACACTATTGTTTGGAAGGAGAATCTCCTTCCATTACGACTTCAGGTAGCAAGTCTTTTTCTGGGGTTACTTCCCTTCTTCTTTTAATGCCACTGGGAACAACTTGAGAGTCACTGGACCCCTGTCGCACAAAATATCTGTCCAGAGAGGTCTGTTTCTGGCATTTCTTTATGATTTGCCTGAAGTGGGACAAGGTTTTTGTCACTGAACATGTTGCAGATATGGCTTGTTTCAGCTTGGTCAGGGTGATACTTTTCAACAAAACTTTGCAACTCATTCCACTTTGAACACATGCCCTTAATAACCGAAGAAGGCACCTCTTTCACTCTCTTTTCCTCCTCCTCTGAAGCAAGTTCCTCAGCAGTGGTCTGATGCTGTTCCAGTTGAAGCTCTTGCAGTTCGTCAGTGGTTAGCTCTTCCCTATGGTCCTCCACCAACTCTTCCACATCCCTGTCACTCACCTCCAACCCCATGGACTTGCCCAATGCCACAACACCTTCCACAACAGGCAGAGGGTCGGCAGGGTCAGGGTCTGCCTCAAACCCTTCAAAATCCCTCTGGATCGTGTTCTTCGCATTCTTTACCAAAGGGCTTGCACTAGGTTTCCTTGGGTCCATGGTGACTTATTTAGCAGTTGCAATCACAAAAAACAATGGATTATTACGTATGAACCCATGGGGTGATGGTCACATGTTGGTAAATAATGGCACACTGAGCGTGAATGGCGTGGGAGACTGGCTATGTGTGCGCGGTGACGGGCGGATGGGTACTGGGTGGTCTCCGAATCACGAAACTCGAGGCCAAATTTTGCCGAAAAAACTTGCCGAAAGTAGAATTTCATGAAAGTCGATGCTGCCGAAACTCGGGGGTCCACTGTACATGATAATCCATGTATATACTTGGAAGGTCCTGGAGGGATTGGTACCAAACCAGCACATGAAAATCACTCTCTATGAAAGCAAAAGACTCGGCAGGAGATGCAATATTCCCCCAATGAAAAGCAGGGGCGCCACGAGTACACTGAGAGACAACACAGTAAGTGTCTGGAGCCCAAGACTGTTCAACTGCCTCCCAGAATACATAAGGGGGATTACCAATAGACCCCTGGCTGTCTTCAAGAAGGCATTGGACAGGCGCCTAACGTCAGTACCTGACCAACCGGGCTGTGGTTTGTACATCGGTTTGTGTGTGGCTAGCAGTAACAGCCTGGTTGATCAGACCCTGATCCACCATGAGGCCTGGTCTCAGACCAAGCCGTGGGGGCGTTGACCCCCGAAACCCTCTCCAGGTAAACTCAAGGTATGTATGTATGTATGTATGTATGTATGTATGTGTATATATATATATATATCATATATCTCTATTCTTTCAGAGTGGTTCTTTTGCATATATATATATATATATATATATATATATATATATATATATATATATATATATATATATATATATATATATATATATATATATATATCCTACCTCTCTCCCATCCTTTTCTAATATTTCTATCCTTACCCATCCTTCTTCCTTACCCATCTTACCAAAGCTCTGGTCAAGAAGTGAAGTGATTATATATATATATATATATATATATATATATATATATATATATATATACAGTGGAACCTCTACTTACGAGTGCATCCATGTGCGAGTTTTTCCAGATACGAGCAGCTGCTCGGTTGATTTTTTGCTTCCAGACGCGAGCAAAATTTCCAGATGCGAGCGAGCCTCAAGGGAGGTTAATTGACACTGGTGAGGGGACTCTTGCTCTTGATCTAGGGAATTGGATCTCAGTTGTTTGTTGGACTATTTTATTGAAACTTGGGCAATGTATGATGAAAAGATGCTTCTTAACATACACCAAAAATGAAAGAAATCGGACCATAAATAATGGAGCTCACTTCTCAGCCTTAGCAGTATATTTTCGTATGGATTTTATGGTTGTATTCTCCTTTTATTTGGTCTCATGTGATAGAATGGAAGATATACTACAAAAATAAATATGATTTTAATTGGTTTCATGATGAAAAGTACCTTGAAATTGAGCTTAAAATAGCAGAAATGTTCGATTCTTTGGCGACATCAGTGGTAGACATCATGAGGTAGCAGCGGCAGACAACATGAAGCAGCAGTGGCAGACAACATGAAGCAGTGACAGACAACATGAGGTAGCACTGGCAGACAACATGAAGCAGCAGTGGCAGACATCATGAGGGAGCAGTGGCAGACAACATGAAGCAGCAGTGGCAAAGTGTAGCATTAAGAGTGTAGCAATTAAGTCTAGCATTAAGAGTGTAGCACTTATAAGTCACTCTGTCTGACTATTTTGGGTTATCCTAGGTTCTCTACACATATAGTCAGGAGCAGGAATGGCCGCTGTGGTGGCCCTATAAACCCCAACAACAATGGCTGCTGTCATCACCACTAGCCACATATGTAATGACAGGTATTTTATTCATTCTAGTGTATATATCATGTTTCCATGTTATTAATATTGTTTAGTATGTCATATTACATGAATTGTGACAAATAAATAAGCTGTAAAGATAATATTAGGGAAATTATTAAAGTATTTTCTCATGCCTGAAATTCCACTGGAACAAAGTAATTCCATTTCAATTAATTTAAATAAGGAAATTTGACTGCAAACGAGCAAATCCAGATGCGAGCAAGGTCATGGACTGGATTAAAACTCGTAAGTAGAGGTTCCAGTGTATATATACACTGTGTATGTGTGTATGTATGTGTATATATATATATATATATATATATATATATATATATATATATATATATATATATATATATATATATACAGTATATACAGATGGGGTCCACCTCTGGTGTAAATTGTGGGACCCATAGCCTCAGAGAAGTGGATAAAAAGGCTTCAAGGAAGAATATTTGGATTTCTTCCTGAAGCCATTTGAATATACAGTGGAACCTCAAATATCGAACTTTCTTCGGTCCAGAAGGCTGTTCGAGTGCCTTTACCAAATGAATTTATTCCCATCAGGAATAATGTAAATTAGATTAGTCCATTTCAGACCCTCAAAAATACACTTATAAAAGCACTTACAAAAATACATTTACATAATTGGTCGTGTTGGGAGCAGTTCGATTTTTGAGGTTCCACTGTATATATATATATATATATATATATATACACACCTACCATCCGACTTATGACCTGCTCGACTTACGACCTGCTCGACTTACGACCACTCGACTTATGACCGTGTTTTTTATGCCAAATTTCTGGGAAATAAACAGCTTTTTGTGTTGTACAAAGTGTTTATCCTAAACCTTACAATATAAAATACAGTACTAACAGCATAAAAAGTAAAGTAAAACGTGAAATACCAAAATAAATCAATAAAATAAAGTCATTACAAAAATGTTTTGTTGATATTCAGTAGTAAAGTTCAACTTACGACCATTTCAACTTACGACCGGTTTCTCGGAACCGAACTCGGTCGTAAGTCGGATGGTAGGTGTATATATATATATATATACAGTGGACCCTCAACCAGCGATGGCATCGATTAACGATAAATCTGACTAGCGATACATTTTAACGCAAAAATTTTGCCTCAACTAGCGCTTAAAAACCCGACCAGCGCTATTCGTTCCGTACCATACACGTCCACTTTGGCCTGAGCGCGCCTCACTTGTCCCTTGGTGCCAGTGTTTACAAGCCAGCCAGCCACCGCGGTCGCTTCCAAACATACAACAACTGGAACATTTCATATTATCACAGCCTTTGTAGTGATTGCACCTGCAAAATAAGTCACCATGGGCCCCAAGAAAGCTTCTAGTGCCAACCCTACAGCAAAAAGGGTGAGAATTACTATGGAGATGAAGAAAGAGATCATTGCTAAGTATGAAAGTGGAGTGCGTGTCTCTGAGCTGGTCAGGTTGTATAATAAACCCCAATCAACCATCGCTACTATTGTGGGTAAGAAAACGGCAATCAAGGAAGCTGTTCTTGCCAAAGGTGCAGCTGCTGCTGCATCACAGTCAGCTGTTGTTGCTGCTGCACCACCATCAGCTGTATTACTCAAAGATGTGGATTGAGTGTTGTTTGTGTGACTTAACGTGAAACAATTACCGAGAAACGATTAACCCCGGAGGGTTAGCCACCCAGGATAACCCAAGAAAGTCAGTGCATCATCGAGGACTGTCTAACTTATTTCCATTGGGGGTCCTTAATCTTGTCCCCCAGGATGCGACCCACAACAGTTGACTAACACCCAGGTGAACAGGAAAAAATGCCTGGAACTAGTGCTCATATTGGTGAGGTTAGTGGGGAGGATGTGGAAGAGTTGGTGGAGGAGGACAATGACGAACTAACCACTGATGAGCTGCTAGAGCATCTTCAACAGTAAGAGGCCACACCCGAGGAAACTGCTTTGAAGGAGGGGAGAGAGAAATTGAAGAAGTTGCCTACTTGAAAGATTAAGGAAATGTGTGCAATGTGGCTTAAAGTGCAAACCTTTTTTGATGAAAATCACCCTCGCACAGCTATTGCAAGCCGTGCTGGTGACTATTACACAGACAATGTTGTGAAACACTTTAGGATAAAGGAACGAGAGGTACAGGCCTCTATGGACAGATATGTTGTGCGACAGAAGTCCAGTGACTCTGAAGCTGGTCCTAGTGGCATTAAAAGAACAAGGGAAGTAACCCCAGAAAAAGACTTGCTACCTCAAGTGCTAATGGAAGGGGATTCCCCTTCTAAACACTAACAAGATGAACGGTCTCCCCTCCTCCCATCCCATCAGTCATCACCAGATCTTCAATAAAGGTAAGTGTCATGTAACTGTGCATGTCTTCTTCAGTTTGTGTGTATTAAAATTAATATTTCATTTAGTAAAAAATTTTTTTTTCAATACTTTGGGGTGTCTTGCACGGATTAATTTGGTTTCCATTATTTCTTACGAGGAAAATTAACTTGACTAACGATTATTTCGATTAACGATGAGCTCTCAGGAATGGATTAATATCGCTGGTTGAGGGTCCACTGTAGTAGGTTGGTAGACAGCAACCGCCCAGGGAGGTACTACTGTCCTGCCAAGTGATTGTAAAACGAAAGCCTGTAGTTGTTTTACATGATGGTAGGATTGCTGGTGTCTTTTTTTGTCTCAAACATGCAAGATTTCAGGTACGTCTTGCTACTTCTAGTTACACTTAGGTCACACTACACATACATGTACAAGCATATATATACAAACCCCTCTGGGTTTTCTGCTATTTTCTTTGTAGTTCTTGCCCTTGTTTATTTCCTCTTATCTCCATGGGGAAGTGGAACAGAATCCTTCCTCTGTAAGCCATGCGTGTTGTAAGAAGCGACTAAAATACCGGGAGCAAGGGGCTAGTAACTCCTTCTCCTGTATAAATTACTAAATTTGAAAAGAGAAACTTTTGTTTTTCTTTTTGGGCCACCCTGCTTCGGTGGGATACGGCCAGTTTGTTGAAAGAAGAAAGAAGAATATATATACAGTGGACCCCCGGTATTCGATATTAATCCATTCCTGAGAGCTCATCGAATACCGAAAATATCGAAAAGCAAATAAATTTTCCTCATAAGAAATAATGGAAATCAAATTAATCCATGCTAGACACCCAAAAGTATGAAAAAAAAAAATTTACTACATGAAATATTAAGTTTAATGCAATAGAATAATTAAAATAACAACAATAACAATAGAATAATTGACACTTACCTTTAACCCTTTGACTGTCGCAACCCCCAATCCTGAGGTGTCTCCTGGTGTCGCAAAATTTAAAAAAAAAAAATTATTTTTTCTTATGAAATAATAGAGAATCTTTTCCCGATTGTAATGACACCAAAAAACGAAATTTGATGGAAAACTGATGGAATTATGCTCTCGCGAAGTTAGCGACCTCGGCGCTGTTTACAAATCGGCGATTTCGCCCACTTTGAGCCCTATTTTCGGCTAATTCTATTGTTCCAGTCGCCCAAACTCATAGCTATTTCTTTAGAACTCCATTTTTTCTATCGATTGAGTACAAGAAACTGCCCATTTACCGATTTCAACTACCTAATAATGTGGTCAGAAATTTGCAATTTGGCCAATTTCACGAAAACTAAAAAATATGACAATTTCAAAATAAGGTCCAGAATGAACAATGCAGACATTCCTGGCTCTAAAATAACATTTTCTTTGCTCATCAGTCATGTCTCCAGGCCCCTCTGATATTACTCTTGCTTTCTATTTTGAATTTTTATTCAAACAAAAAATAGAAGACTTACTGTTATGCAGACTACTGCAATACTGTAATAATTGTATAAATAACATCAACCCATTCATGACTGCATATTAGAATGGCTAGTTGGACATTTATTGGACAATGGCATCATTTGTTTACTTTTGAACATTGGCAAAAATCAAACATTTCCCCTACTTTGAGCTCCATTTCTTGGTTCTTTTTATAGTAAAATCAATCAAAATCACCTCTATTTCTATAATATGTTTTCCATTCTATCAAATGAGACCAAGAAAACGAGAATACAACCATAAATACTATACGAAAATAGACCACAAAGTCGGCATTTTAATTAAAAAAAACGGTCGGAGTTTTTTTTTTCTCATGCACTGCCTGCTCCAGGATTTTTTTTATATGGTGCACACTGACCACACAGACCCATTCTCTCACATGTGGGCCTACCAGCTTTCTCCTGCTTGATTTGAAGCCGCTAGAATTTATGAGTATAAATACGTCAAACATGGTACCTCGTAAGACGTATATATACGGCCGCGACAGTCGAAGGGTTAATGAAGATCTGGTGATGATTGATGGGATGGGAGGAGGGGAGAGGTGTTAGTGTTTAGAAGGGGAATCCCCTTCCATTAGGACTTGAGGTAGCAAGTCATTTTCCAGGGTTACTCCCTTCTTCTTTTAATGCCACTAGGACCAGCTTCAGAGTCACTGGACTTCTGTCGCACAACATATCTGTCCATAGTGGCCTGTACCTCTCGTTCCTTTATGACATTCCTAAAGTGTTTCACAACATTGTCAGTGTAACAGTCACCAGCACAGCTTTCAATAGCTGTGTTAGGGTGATTGTCATGAAAAAAGGTTTGCACTTTAAGCCACATTGCACACATTTCCTTAATCTGTGAAGTAGTCAACTTCTTCAATTTCTCTATCCCCTCCTCTGAAGCAGATTCCGCAGGTGTGGCCTCTTGCTGTTGAAGTTGATCTAGCAGCTCATCAGTGGTTAGTTCTTCATTGTCCTCCTCCACCAACTCTTCCACATCCTCCCCACTAACCTCCAACCCCAAGGACTTCCCCAATGCCACAATGGATTCCTCAACTGGCATAGGCTTCTCAGGGTTAGCCTCAAATCCTTCAAAATCCCTTTTGTCTACACATTCTGGCCACAGTTTTTTCCAAGCAGAGTTCAAGGTCCTCTTAGTCACTCCCTCCCATGCCATACCTATAAGGTTTATACAATTGAGGATATTAAAGTGATCCTTCCAAAACTCTTTTAGAGTCAGTTGAGTTTCTGTGGTCACTACAAAGCACTTTTGAAACATAGCATTTGTGTACAGTTTCTTGAAGTTGGAAATGACCTGCTGGTCCATGGGCTGCAGGAGAGGAGTGGTATTAGGAGGCAAAAACTTGACCTTAATGAAGCTCATGTCCCCAGAAAGTCACTCTGCCAAGTCTGTAGGATGACCAGGGGCATTGTCTAATACCAGGAGGCACTTAAGGTCTAATTTCTTTTCAATTAGGTAATTTTTCACAGTGGGGGCAAATGCATGGTGTAACCAGTCATGGAAAAAGTCCCTAGTGACTCATGCCTTACTGTTTGCCCTCCACAGCACACACAAATTAGCCTTGAGGACATTGTTGGTCCTGAACACTGGGAGTTTCAGAGTGATACACCAATAAAGGCTTCACTTTACAATCACCACTAGCATTGGCACACATCAACAGAGTAAGCCTGTCTTTCATAGGCTTATGTCCTGGGAGTGCCTTTTCCTCCTGAGTAATGTAGGTCCTGCTTGGCATTTTCTTCCAAAACAGGCCTGTTCCGTCGCAATTAAACACTTGTTCAGGTTCCAAGTCTTCACTGTCTATGTAATCCTTGAATTCCTTCACATATTTTTCAGCTGCTTTTTGGTCCGAACTGGCAGCCTCACCATGCCTAATCACACTATGTATGCCACTACAATTCTTAAATCTTTCAAACCAACCTTTGCTGGCCTTAAATTCACTCACATCAGCACTAGTTGCAGGCAATTTCTTTACCAAATCATCATGCAACTGCCTAGCCTTTTCACAAATGATCGCTTGAGAGATGCTATCTCCTGCTATCTGTTTTTCATTTATCCACACCAATAACAGTCTCTCAACATTTTCTAACACTTGCTGTCGCTGTTTCGTAATCACAGTTGCACCTTTTGCAAGAACAGCTTCCTTGATTGCCATTTTCCTGGTCACTATAGTAGAGATGGTTGATTGAGGTTTATTATACAACCTGACCAGCTACGACACACGCACTCCACTTTCGTACTTTGCAATTATCTCTTTCTTAATTTCAATAGTCATTAGCACCTTTTTTCTCAAAGGGTTGGCACTAGAAGCTTTCTTGGGGCCCATGGTGACTCATTTTGCAGAAACAAGCACCAAAAACAGTGATAATGTGGAATGTACCGAATGTATCCTTAGATGCGCGCACACTGGCTGGCTTGTAAACACTGGCACACACGGGGGAGTTCAGGCCACATGTGGACACGTCTCATACGAATCGTATCGAATACCGGGTTTTCAATCGGATACCGAGGGTCCACTGTGTGTGTATGTGTATATATATATATATATATATATATATATATATATATATATATATATATATATATATATATATATATATATATATATATATATACAGTGGACCCCCGGTTAACGATTTTAATCCGTGCAAGAGGGGTAATTGTTATGCAAAATAATCGCTATGTGAATGAATTTTCCCCATAAGAAATAATGGAAATCAAATTAATCCGTGCAAGACACCCAAAAGTATGAAAAAAAAAATTTTACCACATGAAATATACATTTTCCCACACACAAAGAGAAGGATACATGCACAATAGTAGAGTAGTACATGCACAGTATATATTGTGCATGTACTAGTCTACTAAATGAAGAATAAATGACACTTACCTTTATTGAAGATGCAGCAATGACTGATGAGACACTGTGTCCTGGGAGTGCCTTTTCCTCCTGAGTACTGTAGGTCCTGTTTGGCATTTTCTTCCAGAACAGGCCTTATCACACTGTGTATGCCACTACGATTCTTAAATCTCTCAAACCAACCTTTGCTGGCTTTAAATTCACCAATATGAGCACTAGTTCCAGGCATTTTTCCCTGTTCACCTGGGTGTTAGTCGACTTGTGTGGGTTGCATCCTGGGAGACAAGATTAAGGACCCCAATGGAAATAAGTTAGACAGTCTTCGATGACACTGACTTTTTTGGGTTATCCTGGGTGGCAAATCCTCTGGGGTTAATTGTTTCTTGGTATTCTCAATAAGCCACACCAACAACGGTGCTACAGCAGCAGCAGCAGCTGACAGTGCAGCAGCAGCAGCAGCTGTACCACCAATAGTAGCGATGGTTGATTGGGGTTTATTATACAACCTGGCCAGCTCGGAGACATGCACTCCACTTTCATACTTATCAATGATCTTTTTCTTCATCTCTATTGTAATTCTCACCCTTATTGCTGTAGGGTTGGCACTAGAAGCTTTCTTGGGGCCCATGGTCACTTATTTTCCAGAAAAAGCACCGAAAACACTGTAATAATACGAAATATTCCGATTGTATGCTTGGATGTTACCGCGGAGGCTGGCTGGTAAACAATGCCACCGGCGGAACATGTGAGCGTGGCTCAGGCCGCACATTGGACGCGTCTCGCACGAAAATCGGTAAGCGGGTTTTTAAGCGGTATGCGAGGCAAAATTTTTGCAATTAAAGTAAGCGGTATGCGAAATAATCGCTATGTGATGCCATCGTTATGCGGGGGTCCACTGTATATATATATATATATATATATATATATATATATATATATATGTATATGTATATATATGTATATGTATATATACACATATATATATATATATATATATATAATATTTATATATATATACAGTGGACCCTCGACCAGCGATATTAATCCGCTCCTGAGAGCTCATCGTTAATCGAAATTATCGTTAGTCGAGTTAATTTTCCCTATAAGAAATAATGGAAATCAAATTAATCCGTGCAAGACACCCAAAAGTATTGAAAAAAAAAAATTTTACCACATGAAATATTAATTTTAATACACACAAACTGAAGAAGACATGCACAGTTACATGACACTTACCTTTATTGAAGATCTGGTGGTGATTGATGGGATGGGAGGAGGGGAGAGTGTTGATGGTGTTAGTGTTTAGAAGGGGAATCCCCTTCCATTAGGACTTGAGGTGGCAAGTCCTTTTTCGTGGTTACTTCCCTTCTTCTTTTAATGCCACTAGGACCAGCTTGAGAGTCACTGGACCTCTGTCGCACAACATATCTGTCCATAGAGGCCTGTACCTCCCGTTTCTTTATGACATTCCTAAAGTGTTTCACAACACTGTCAGTGTCACAATTAAACACTTGTTCAGGTTTCAATTCTTCACTGTCTATGTACTCCTTGAACTCCTGCACATATTTTTCAGCTCCTTTTTGGTCCAAACTGGCAGCCTCACCATGCCTTATCACACTATGTATGCCACTACGATTCTTAAATCTCTCAAACCAACCTTTGCTGGCCTTAAATTCACTCACATCACCACTAGTTGCTGGCATTTTTCTAATTAAATCCTCATGCAACTTCCTAGCCTTTTCACATATGATCGCTTGAGAGATGCTATCTCCTGCTATCTGTTTTTCATTTATCCACACGAATAACAGTTTCTCAACAACTTCTATCACTTGCGATCTCAGTTTTGAAAACATAGTTGCACCTTTGGCAAGAACAGCTTCCTTGATTGCCGTTTTCTTGGCCACAATAGTAGTGATGGTTGATTGGGGTTTTGTGTACAACCTGGCCAGCTCGGAGACACGCACTCCACTTTCATACTTAGCAATGATCTCTTTCTTCATATCCATAGTATTTCTCACCCTTTTTGCTGTAGGGTTGGCACTAGAAGCTTTCTTGGGGCCCATGGTGAATTATTTTGCAGGTGCAATCACTAAAAGGGCTGTGATAATATGAAATGTTCCGATTGTATGCTTGGAAGCGACCGCGGTGGCTGGCTGGCTTGTAAACACTCGCCAAAAGTGGACGTCTCAGACAGAACGAATAGTGTTGGTCAAGTTTTTTAGCGCTAGTCGAGGCAAAATTTTTGCGTTAAAATATATCGCTGGTTGGATTTATCGTTAATTGATGCTATCGTTGGTCGAGGGTCTACTGTATATATAAATATATATACATATATATATATATATATACATATATATATATATATATATATATATATACATATATATATATATATATATATATATATATATATATATATATATATATTATCCATTGTATTCATGTTTATGTTTTTTTCTGTAAATGTATTTTGTTTATTAATAAATGTTCACATAGAATAAAAAATATATAGGGGGTGGTAGGAGAAGAAAATATTCAAACAGCTCCGGGGAGAACCTTGAGTTTTCCCTGAGGTACGTTTATTGTCTTCTCTGAGGATGAGGGTCCCCATTGCAGCTATAGAGGTGGTACTTCCCTATATATTTTTATTATTATTATTATATATATATATATATATATATATATATATATATATATATATATATATATATATATATATATATATATATATATATATATATATATATATATATATATATATATTTATTTTAAATTTCAGATGTATAACCAGATTATCAGTATCAAAGTTACTGTTATGGTTTGGAAGTGCCTCTCAAAATGCTCTTTCTGTACTACACACTAAAATGTAAAATAAACATCAGAATTATCAATTCAATATCAGGGAAACATTACTGCTCTTCAAATTCAATATTAAAATGGCGAGTCTCTTATTTTTTAATTAGGCTCATACAGTGGACCCCCGCATAACGATCACCTCCGAATGCAACCAATTATGTAAGTGTATTTATGTAAGTGCGTTTGTACGTGTATGTTTGGGGGTCTGAAATGGACTAATCTACTTCACAATATTCCTTATGGGAACAAATTCGGTCAGTACTGGCACCTGAACATACTTCTGGAGTGAAAAAATATCGTTAACCGGGGGTCCACTGTATTATGGTATTGAAAAAGGAAACTCACAAAGGTTATGCCTAACAATGAAGTTAACTTATCATTGTGAGTACAGTTTGGTGTGCAAGACATACACTGCCATTGTTTGTAATACCATAATTTTTTATTTTTTTCCTTTGTTTAGAATCTATATACAGCCTCTCCTTACTTAGCAACGTACTCGATTACCAACGACTCGGACTTATGATGGGCTCTCTAACCAGTATACATACCTAAATAATGTATATTAGAGCTGATTTCCTCTATTCTGTTTATTACAATATACAGTACACTGTTGTATAAACATTTAAAAAATATAAGAAATGTTATAAAAAGTGCAAAGGTGACATTAAAACAACAGCAAAGATGGTTGACACAAACTCACTACCATTATAGTATGCTCCTCACTTAGTGACGAATTCATTTACCGACGGTGTCTTAGGAATGGGACTCCATCTTTAAGTGAGGAGAGGTTGTATTGCATTTTTAACCATACAGGAGGCATCGTAAATATGCAGGTATAAAAGTAAGTGTTTATCAAAACTATTTGCTTGACAGTTTTGAGAAGTGCAAGGGCAACTTTTGTATGGAAGATGGTGTCCCTGGCCAAACTGCCAGAGACAAAGACTGGCTAAGTGATTGTGATCTACTGTACTTGCAAACTGGCTTGTAAACTCAAAGGACTTAAATCCAATAGAGAACATTTGGAACCTTATTAATTGTAAGCTTTGTGGCATGGAAGTGACCTCTAACTACGAAGTCTCAAGTACCAGTAAGCAGGTATGGGAAGGTATTGACCCATCTATCCTCCATAAGTTTGCCTTATCAGTGCCTTAAGGAGGGCATCATGAGGAAGGAAAATCTTACAAAATGCTAGTTTTGGTGAGGAACCTAAATGTATTTTAGAATTTTATTTCCAAAACAATAGTTTATGGTGAGAGGTCTTGTTGTGTTTGATCTGTATGCGAGTGCATATTTATGACACCTACTGTATAATTTGCTTTCTAAATTTTCTTGTTTTATTTTTGCTAATTTAACTGTCTTTTCAAAACCTGATACTGTATTACAATATAACATACATTAAAAGCTTCATATATACAGCACAGTAGTAATTTCCTAGATAGTTGTTGTTGTACTTGAAAAATTTCATTCATGGAACAATTACATTTCAACTTGTATGACTTCAATTCCTTAGACTTTTTATCACAAGCAGTCCTCTCACCATCACAACACCTCTGCAAAACACTCTTGAGTGATTCAACTTTTTACTTCCATCATGAATAATGATAGTATCTCCAACTTTACCTCTCAAAAACTTGGTGGCCCAACACTTTGAACACTCGGTAATGACTGCATTAAACTCCACACTTCAATTAAAGTTAAAAAAAAAAAAACTCATTGCAAAGTGGGAAAGTGGAACACATGTGTCTGAAATTGATTAATCTAATTTACATTATTTCTTATTGGAAAAAGATTCAATATTCGTATAACTCACTATTTGAACAAACTCCTGAAACCAATTAAGTTTGAATTCTGGGGTACCACTGACTTCAATTTTTCCTGCTCCAGTATTCCCTCGAGAACAATAAAAGTTACCCTCACATTTTTCAAGAAGACAAATTCCAGGGTGATAAGCTTTAACCATGTAGTGTGTCACAAACTATTTCAGATGACATGAAGAATCAATCCATATTTATTTATTTGTAAATTTCTATGTACTACAGTATAAATTACTGAAAATTGATTTTCATCATTTTCTTTTTACATATTATTTACAAGTGCTGAAATACAATACAGTACTTCCAAATTTAATGTTTACTACAACAGTTCAAAATATATTTCTGTATGCTTTACAGTGCACCTGATTTAAAAAAAAAAACTGATGACATAATACAGCACAAATTACAACTTCACATCTTTATATAGCACTGAAAAATCATTACAATTCTGATTTACAATTCTTACATTCCATGACTTCTAATAAACTTCTTAAATCAGTGGTAGAATACCTCCAGCTATAAGAGGTGGATATAAAATGAAGTAGCAGGGAGTTTACCCAAGCTGCACCAGGCTAGATGCTACCATGTAACACCCTCTGCTGCCATCAGCAACAGCCTGGTCAACCAGGCAAGAACCAGAGAAGCCTGGATCTGGACTGGGCTGCAGGAGTATGAGAACTTGTAAAATCTATCAAAGATATGGTATCCCTGTAAATTTACATACACTGGTACTCCAACTATGGCAAGAAATAACAGCCTGGCTGATCAGGCCCTGATCCACCATGAGGCCTAGTCAGACAGGGCCGTGGGGGCATTGACCCCCGGAACTCTCTCCAGGTAAACTCCAGGTTCTGCCTTACAAGAAAACCCAAAACACTTTATTTACTGTAGATAACCAGCCATTAAATGACCAAGGTCATAAAATGGAGAAGGGGGGGAGGGGGATTAATAATACCTTTACTCAAATAACTAAATTTTTACATAACCCCAGGAAAAAGATGGGTATATTTTCTGGTTTTACAGATGGGAGTAAACCAGATTTCTTCTGCATCAACAGTCAACACATGCAGTGTTTTCATGTCCAGATGACGGGGCTCTGGTGGCCTGGTGGCTAAAGCTCTTGCTTCACATGGCGAGGGCCTGGGTTCAATTCCCAGCCAGAGTAGAAACATTGGGCGTGTTTCTTTACACCTGCTGTCTATGTTCCCCATCAGTAAAATGGGTACCTGGGTGTTAGTTGACTGGTGTGGGTTGCATCCTGGGACACTGACCTCATTTGCCCGAAATGCTGAGCATAACAAGGGGCTTTCTATATAGTAGTATGTCATTGATGTCAGCTAGGCCTGTATACCATGTACATGTACTTGCAGTAAATAAAGATTTTTATTATTATTATTATTATTATTATTATTATTATTATTATGCATAAATTATCACCATGGGAGTCCAAAATCTAATTAACAGATGGGACTAAAATAACTGTTTCATGCACAACAGTCAATATATGCAGCATTTTCATATCCTCTGTATCATCAGGGCTAAAATGTGAGGATACTGTTAATAATATTTATGTACAAATTGTTTATCACCTCAGGAATCAGAGGTTCTGATTATAGCTACTTCAGGTTTATATATGGTTGGTAAGGCTTCATGCATTAGTCATAAATGCACTGAAAAATATACAGAGAATGATGATGAAGTAGATCTCATGTATCAAAAACCCTCCTACAAAGACAGGGCGAATACAGTGAATTTGCACTCAGGAAAGACCAGACTTAATTGGAATGTGACTAAGGTGTATAAATGAAAAGAAGGAATAAGTGAAGGTGATATACATAATATACTGAAAGCATCTAACCAAGACAGCACTCACAGCAATAAATGCAGGTAGGTCAAATTTAGATTTTGAAAGTATATAGAAAAGTACTGGTTAGGCAATAGAATTGCAGATGAATGAAACGAACTCCCTGGCAACATCACTAATGTGAGAACTTTGGGTAGATTGGATGGGTATATGAGTGGGTTTGGTAGGTGTGAGTTGGACTTGCCTAACATAGGCCAATAGGTCTATTGCAGTGCTCATTCATTCTTATATTTTTAGAGTACATAATTTGTACACACTAAGACTCCTACTTCTTTAAATTCCATTACTACTACTACTACTGCTGCTATTACTTTTACTTCTACTGTTACTACTACTACTACTGCTATCACTACTACTATTACTACTGCTGCTACTACTTTTACTTCTATTACTATTATTACTACTACTATTACTTCTACTATTACTACTACTATTATTATTGCTACTACTATTATTTTTGCTACTACTATTATTATTGCTACTACTACTACTTCTATTACTATTAATACTACTATTACACTACTACTATTACCACTATTATTACTATTAGTACTACTATTATTCAAATTCAAATTCAAATGTTTATTTCTTTGTATAGGTTACAATGTGTGGTTTGCATATTGTAAGAAAATTACAAAATAAAGTACTTATTACAAAGAAGGCCACTAACGGAGATAAAACACTTCAATTACTGGAAGCGCTTCAAGTTCCTGAACCTGTACTCCCTGGAATGCAGGTGAGAGAGATGTATGATTATATACACCTGGAAAATCCTAGTGGGACTAGTACCGAACTTGCACACGAAAATCACTCTCTCCGAAAGCAAAAGACTCGGAAGACGATGCAACATCCCCCCAATGAAAAGCAGGGGTGTCACTAGCACGCTAAGAGACAATACAATAAGTGTCAGGGACCCAAGACTGTTCAACTGCCTCCCAGCATATATAAGGGGGATTACCAATAGACCCCTGGCTGTCTTCAAGCAGGCACTAGACAGGCACCTAAAGTCGGTACCTGACCAGCCAGGCTGTGGCTCGTATATTGGATTGCGTGCAGCCAGCAGTAACAGCCTGGTTGAGCAGGCCCTGTTCCACCATGAGGCCTGGTCACAGACCGGGCCATGGGGGCATTGACCCCCGGAACTCTCTCCTGGTAAACTCCAGTATGCCTAGGTATGCCTAGGCATTTCGGGCAGACTAATACTACGTATTTCTTACTCTATACTGACAGAGGTTATGAATCATACTGGTATTAAAGTGAGGTAGCTAGATTTACAAAAGTGAGGTTCAACATATTTAAAATTTAACAATTAGTTTATTAATTAATGGGAATGATCTCATCTTGGCATGATCCAGGTTCTATTAAAGCTCCTAGAATGGAGTGTCTTAGACAACCTTATGACTAGCTTTAGAATCATGTAGCAAAAGCTAGATTCAGAATTTTATGTTGACAGTCATTAGTCACAGATATCAGAGGGAGCATGAACACGGGGGTCGTCCCACAGTTACTAAAAACAACAGACATAGCCCCACTCCACAAAGGGGGCAGTAAAGCAACAGCAAAGAACTACAGACCAATAGCACTAACATCCCATATCATAAAAATCTTTGAAAGGGTCCTAAGAAGCAAGATCACCACCCATCTAGAAACCCATCAGTTACACAACCCAGGGCAACATGGGTTTAGAACAGGTCGCTCCTGTCTGTCTCAACTATTGGATCACTACGACAAGGTCCTAAATGCACTAGAAGACAAAAAGAATGCAGATGTAATATATACAGACTTTGCAAAAGCTTTCGACAAGTGTGACCATGGCATAATAGCGCACAAAATGCGTGCTAAAGGAATAACAGGAAAAGTCGGTCGATGGATCTATAATTTCCTCACTAACAGAACACAGAGAGTAGTCGTCAACAGAGTAAAGTCCGAGGCAGCTACGGTGAAAAGCGCTGTTCCACAAGGCACAGTACTCGCTCCCATCTTGTTCCTCATCCTCATATCCGACATAGACAAGGATGTCAGCCACAGCACCGTGTCTTCCTTTGCAGATGACACCCGAATCTGCATGACAGTGTCTTCCATTGCAGACACTGCAAGGCTCCAGGCAGACATCAACCAAATCTTTCAGTGGGCTGCAGAAAACAATATGAAGTTCAACGATGAGAAATTTCAATTACTCAGATATGGTAAACATGAGGAAATTAAATCTTCATCAGAGTACAAAACAAATTCTGGCCACAAAATAGAGCGAAACACCAACGTCAAAGACCTGGGAGTGATCATGTTGGAGGATCTCGCCTTCAAGGACCATAACATTGTATCAATCACATCTGCTAGAAAAATGACAGGATGGATAATGAGAACCTTCAAAACTAGGGAGGCCAAGCCCATGATGACACTCTTCAGGTCACTTGTTCTATCTAGGCTGGAATACTGCTGCACACTAACAGCACCTTTCAAGGCAGGTGAAATTGCCGACCTAGAAAATGTACAGAGAACTTTCACGGCGCGCATAACGGAGATAAAACACCTCAATTACTGGGAGCGCTTGAGGTTCCTAAATCTGTATTCCCTGGAACGCAGGAGGGAGAGATACATGATTATATACACCTGGAAAATCCTAGAGGGACTAGTACCGAACTTGCACACGAAAATCACTCACTACGAAAGCAAAAGACTTGGCAGACGATGCACTATCCCCCCAATGAAAAGCAGGGGTGTCACTAGCACGTTAAGAGACCATACAATAAGTGTCAGGGGCCCGAGACTGTTCAACTGCCTCCCAGCACACATAAGGGGGAATACCAACAGACCCCTGGCAGTCTTCAAGCTGGCACTGGACAAGCACCTAATGTCAGTTCCTGATCAGCCGGGCTGTGGCTCGTACGTTGGTTTGCGTGCAGCCAGCAGCAACAGCCTGGTTGATCAGGCTCTGATCCACCAGGAGGCCTGGTCACAGACCGGGCCGCGGGGGCATTGAACCCCGGAACTCTCTCCAGGTAAACTCCAGGTAATTACCACAATAATATTACTATTACTATTGCTACTACTATTACTACTCACAAAACCGTCATAAAACGACTGCAAACAACCCAGGGAACGGGTGGGACTTGAACCATGACAAGTTTGCCCTAAAGCTCAGAGGCTAGTAAGTTTTATTATTTTATTTGCTGGGAATAGATAAACCTGTATAGGCTATACAACACCTGGGAAAGGGGAGATAAACAAGCATCATTTAAATGGCGGGGGCATGGTAGCCCCAATTCCTTGCATCAAGAACCTTTTACCAGCATATTGGCGACTCCTCGAAGGGTTAAATTCGTGACGGTGAGTCAATCTTAGTGACACAGTGACCAAGTCTCTCAAGGTTCAGTCTTACTACTTAAATAATACACCATCTGCAGCTATTTTGTTAGTAAACCCGCTTGTGTGCTTCCCTCAAGTGTTCTTGTATAATAGATAACCAGAAATTGAGGATAAATGAGGTAAATGCAAATAAGATAAATGTAACTTACCTGTAGGAAGTATGAGATATAGTGCGTGTGGAGACGTGTTTACAAGAACACAGCTGTTTGTCAGCTGGTGAGTAACTTAGTGACCAGGTGGCACCACCTGCCACACACACCACACCATGGTAAAGTATTCTCTATGGCTATATATTATGCAAATATCGCGAACAAGCGGTACAAGATGCAAAAATAACCACGGGGGAAGTTGAATGATAGCTCTAGGCCTTTCATGTTGCAATCATCAGGAGCTTGCAATGTTGCAGAAAAGAGGAGGTCCAAGCAACAAGACTGGAAAATATACCAGATCTCATCTTCACTAATAATGATCTGATACGAAATGTAACAGTATCATAAACATTACACTCAGATCACAACATAATAAGAGGTACAGACATGCATGCACAGGGCTCCTGACCAGCATAAGGTGATCAGTTATGAGGGAGCCTTCACCAAATTCTACTTCAGTAACAAAAACATACAATGTGATCAAATCAACCATGTTCTAAATGAAACAAGCTAGGACGATATCCTAAACAACATGGATCTGACCCCTTGGCTAGAAAGAATTAACTCTGTGGCACATTTCTTTAAGAAAAAAGAAGAGAAGATGTGAACTAGAAAGAGAGATGTTTCCTATACAGGCGAAGGCGAAGAATCACAGACCTGTAGAAAGGAGCCAATATATCTGAAATACGAAAGGAGGCACTAGTCGGAGAAATAGCAAATATTGAACTTGAGCTTAAGGAATATTGCTGCACACTAACAGCACCTTTCAAGGCAGGTGAAATTGCTGACCTAGAAAATGTACAGAGAACCTTCACGGCGCGCATAACGGAGATAAAACACCTCAATTACTGGGAACGCTTGAAGTTCATGAGCCTGTACTCCCTGGAATGCAGGCGGGAGAGATACATGATTATATGCACCTGGAAAATCCTAGAGGGACTAGTACCAAACTTGCACACGAAATCACTCACAACGAAAGCAAAAGACTCGGCAGACGATGCAACATCCCCCCCCCCAATGAAAAGCTGGGGTGTCACTAGCACGTTAAGAGACAATACAAAAAGTGTCAGGGGCCCGAGACTGTTCAACTGCCTCCCAGCATACATAAGGGGGATTACCAATAGACCCCTGGCAGTCTTCAAGCTGGCACTGGACAAGCACCTAAAGTCGGTACCTGACCAGCCGGGCTGTGGCTCGTACGTTGGATTGCGTGCAGCCAGCAGTAACAGCCTGGTTGATCAGGCTCTGATCCACCATGAGGCCTGGTCACAGACCGGGCCGCAGGGGCGTTGACCCCCGGAACTCTCTCCAGGTAATCTTACAGGAGACAAGAAACTCAGAAAGAACTTAAAGCCATAAATGAAATTGAAAGAAACCCAAAATATTTCTTTTCTTATGCAAAATCTAGGGCAAAAACAACATCCAGTATTGGACCTCTGCTCAGATAAGATGGGACTTAAACAGATGACAGCAAAGAAATAAGTGAGATATAGAAGTCCCAATATGACTCGGAGTTTTCTGAGCCGCTAACCAGACTAAACTATTTTTTTGTGACCGAGTCTCAAAATTTGGTTAAATAAAAAAAAATCTCTGATATTATCAGAGGGAGTATGGACATAAGGGTCACCCCACACTCACTAAAAACAACAGACATAGCCCCACTCCACAAAGGTGGCAGTAAAGCAATTGCAAAGAATTACAGACCGATAGCACTAACGTCCCACAAAAATCTTTGAAAAGTTTCTAAGAAACAAGATCGCCATCCACCTAGAAATCCATTAATGTATTATTATTATTTAATGGTCCAAATCGGATCGGAAGGTCGTCATAAGTTTCTTTCTTCTATGTGCAATTATCTGTATATGGTTTTGTTTGATATATCATATTGCTGGTTCAGTTACGTTAGGGAGATAAGATTTTTTTTGACAATAGGTTTAAATCGATTGGAAGATAGGGTACCATTCAATCCTTCAGGCAATGAATTCCAGATCTAAGGGCCTCTTATGCTCATCGAGTTTTTCTGTTGGTAAGATAAGATAAGATTTCGTTCGGATTTTTAACCCCGGAGGGTTAGCCACGCAGGATAACCCAAGAAAGTCAGTGCGTCATCGAGGACTGTCTAACTTATTTCCATTGGGGTCCTCAATTTTGTCCCCCAGGATGCGACCCACACTAGTCAACTAACACCCGGGTACCTATTTGCTGCTAGGTGAAAAGGACAACAATCAAATCAAATCAAAGTTTATTCTCTATAAGGAATACAATGCGGGGTTTACAGATTTTGGTTATTGTGTGGTTTACATGTAATAAAATACTAATTACAGAGGTGGCCACTAGAACACCTAGCATGGCTAGGAATTTCGGGCAGACTTAGAATAATTCTTAACTCTAAATTATTATAAATTGTGGAGTAAGTTGACTAAATTCTAAGTGACTAAATACTAGTTTGTGAGTTTAGCAATGTGAATGCTTTTGTTTTGTTTTGGTAAGATAAGATAAGATTTTGTTCGGATTTTTAACCCCGGAGGGTTAGCCACCCAGGATAACCCAGGAAAGTCAGTGCGTCATCGAGGACTGTCTAACTTATTTCCATTGGGGTCATCAATCTTGTCCCCCAGGATGCGACCCACACCAGTCGACTTACACCCAGGTACCTATTTGCTGCTAAGTGAACAGGACAACAGGTATAAGGAAATGTGTCGAAATGCTTCCACCCGCCGGGAATCGAACCCGGGCCCTCCGTGTGTGAAAAGGGAGCTTTAGCCACCAGGCCACCGGACATGGGATAAATAAGCTAAGATTTTGTTTGGATTTTTAACCCCGGAAAGTTAGCCACCCAGGATGACCCAAGAAAGGCAGCGCGTCATCGTGGGACTGTCTTAATTTCCATTGGGGTCCTCAGTTATGTCCCCCAGGATGACACACTAGTCGACTAATACCCAGGTACCTAATTGCTTGCTAGGTGAACGAGGACAGTAGGTGTAAAGATTCCCAGTGTTTCCACCTTTACCGGTAAGGGATTGAACCACGGGCACTCTTGTGTGCGAGGTTCTTTGTCTCGTGTTATACCTGTGTGTTATGTTGCAGCTATCAAGGAAAATTTTTAGAGGAGGTTTTACGTTGGGATTTAATGTTATACATATATAGTAGGCACAGTAGTATGAATTCATATTTTGTATATTAAGTAAATTCCAGCTTTTGAAGAGTGTGGGAGTGTGTTAGGTTAGGTTAGGTAAGGTTCGTCAGGAAACAGGACAAATGTTTCCTGACGCGGGTCTTAGTCAGATGATGACCCGCCTTTGGAGCTTTTGGTCATCTGACCGAGGCCTTCCGCTGGCTTACCGGTCCACCCCTTTAAAAATTATGGTCATTTATAACCATTGTTATATAGGGAGTGTGTTGTCTTGCACTAGAATGGGAGATAAGTCGAGTGTGGCTGTCTTGCTCACTACAGCATCAGTAACATATTTCCCCCACCCTTTGCAACCTTAATTAGGTGAGTACAGGGTTTGACAGGGTTAGGGTAAGGGTTCCTAACTTTGTTTACATGCTAAGAGCTGTTACCTACATCAGCTCATTTGAAAGGCTTTTTATTTTTATGAGACATACAAGTAGGGAACAGGGTGAAGTTGGAGCCATCTGAGGACCAGCAATTTCATTTGGTCAACTGACTTTATTTCGTTGATATCATTATGCTGTACGAACAGGTTCCAGACTCGAGTCATCCTGGGAATAGATGATCTCAGATGAAGTGCTGTTCTGGAGAAGGGTTAAGTCAGAGTGAACTTGTTGCTTGCTGCCCGTCTTGTTGTGTAGCTCACTTCTCGCTGGCCTAGGAGTGGAGCCAAGTGTGGTATTTTGACGATATTGACTTTGTACATAGCAGTAAAGCCACCTACATCCCTCCAGTGTTGAAGGCTCTGCTGAAATGAAAGATCTATCCAGGATAGGTCCAGGTAAGAGATGAGCCTTCTTGCTCTGCTCTGTACTCTGTCAAGTAGCCGCAGATGAGATGGGGGCAGGCAATCCAAGAAAGTGGAGCATAATATGTGAGCGTACTTGTGCCTCGTACAGAATCTTGCAACCTCTACTGTCGAGCAGATGCGAGATACATCGAAGTGCTCTAAGATTCTTGGCCACCTTGTTTAAAAGATTTACAACGTGGTTCTTCATGTCAGTTTGGAGTCAGATTTCACCCCAAGGATATCAACTTCGTCCCCGGGTACCATCACTCTCCAATTCATACTTACTACTGTTCCGGTATTACCATCATGGTGCCTAGAGACCATCATCATTTGTTTTCTCAGGAGCAAATGTTACCTGCCATCGGTTTCCCCTGGCTGATATAGCTCTTAGCTGGTGATTGATGTAGCTTAGAGCAGCTGGCATTTCCTCTCTTGGATAAGTAAATCTCAGAGTACAGTCGTCTGCATATGCATGGGATTCTGGGATGAGATGGTCATTGAAGTAGACATTCCATAGCAATGCCTAAGCACACTTCCCTGTGGAACACTTGACCCAGTAGGATATCTTGCTGACTCTGTCCCATTGAGAACTACACTTAGAGATTTTCTTTAAAGGTAATCACTGAGGAGACATAGTGTAGAGCCTGCAATTCCCAGTGCTTGCAGTTTTCCCAAGGGGCCCTGGTGACACTCGAAAGCACTAGTGGCGCCATGTCGAAAGCACCAGTAATGTCCAGTGCTATCACACAGCTGACTTTGGATTGATCCACTGATTGGTGCCACTTAGTGGAGAGGTTTAACAACAGATCAGCAGCAGAGTAACCTTTCCTGAAACCATATTGACGGTCAGAGTAGTGAATGGTAGTCAAAAAAAAAACTCCTTTGTCGTGAGATTATTGTCTCAAGGATCTTGCCAGTGATTGATAGGAGTGACACTGGTCTGTAGTTTCTGATTTCTGCTCTGCTCTTCTTCTTTTTTTGTGTGTGTGAACAGGGACTATATGTGCCTCTTTTCACAGAGAAGGCCATTTACACTGTACTAGGCAGTGCTGATTATTATTATTATAATCAAAAAAGAAGCGCTAAGCCACAAGGACTATACAGCATAGGCAGTGCTGAAAGTTGCGAGTTAGAAGTGCTGCTAGCTGGTCTGCACTTATTCTTAGCAATCTTGGGCTCACCTTGTCTAGGCCCACACATATGCTGCTATGTATGATAATCTATGTAACTGCATTTGTGTATACCTGAATAAACCTACAGCCTTTTCTTGGTAAAGCGACTTAAAAAGATACACCTCCTCCTGCCTTATTGTCACTATTGACACAGTTCTTGCAGCAAGCCAAGGAGGGTCCCGTGCTAGATCAGGCACCTGCATTTTGGCAGCAAAGTGTTCGGCAAAGAGGTCAGCTTTCTCTTGACTTCTAGTAGAGCTGGACGCATCCTGTCAAGTTAGAGGTGGAGTAAGTTCATCAGGCAGATACCCTTGTCTGTCCTTGACCAAGGATCACTAGGTTTTGGAGTCCATTCTATCTGATGCTAGCTTTCTCTTTGTCTGCCTCCCATTTAGAGATAGCCTACTTTTGAACTTCACCCATATGCCCACAGGCTTGCCTGTGCAAGTTCTTGTTGTAGGTAGTGGGATGTCTCTTATGCCTTCGTCAAGCCTTGCACTTAGCAGTAGCAGCCTCTCTACAACGAAAGCCGAACCAAGGCTGATCTGTAGACTTCATCACATGCTGCCAGTGAGGGATGCGTACTTGTAGATGAAGGTTGTGTCCAGTGAAGGCATTCACTTGGTTGTCAACATCACTTTGGAAAAGAGCATTCCAATCGGTGGTGGCGAGCTCAGAACAAACTGCTGGCCAGTTTCCTTTCCTACAGCTAGGTAGTACGTGTGAATTCCTCGCCTTGTTCTGTTGGGATCTCTGATATTCTTGTCCCCATCTACTTTGCCCGCCGGGCATGTTACAGGAGGGGCACCTGTATAAAGCTTAATTTTAGCCAGCTCCATTTTTTCCTCTCTGAGGATATATTTATTTAACGGTTTTGGTGGGAAGCCTGTTACTGAACTCAGGTAGAGTGGTCGTCTGGCACTGCTGGGAGGCTTGGCAAGTGGCTCCACTTGATAAGATAAGATAAGATTTCGTTCGGATTTTTAACCCCGGAGGGTTAGCCACCCAGGATAACCCAAGAAAGTCAGTGCGTCATCGAGGACTGTCTAACTTATTTCCATTGGGGTCCTTAATCTTGTCCCCCAGGATGCGACCCACACCAGTCGACTAACACCCAGGTACCTATTTGCTGCTAGGTGAACAGGACAACAGGTGTAAGGAAACGTGTCGAAATGTTTCCACCCGCCGGGAATCGAACCCGGATCCTCCGTGTGTGAAGCGGGAGCTTTAGGCACCAGGCTAAAGTTTCTGTTTAGTAAAGGACTCCTGTTTCTTTTTCTTTTTCATTGCTTAGCTTTGGGTAGTATCTTGTCCGTACACTGACAGGCAGATCTAGATACAGTGCAAGTTTATTCAGGTATACACATTCAGTTACATAGAATATTATACATAGCAGTATATGTAGAGAACCTGGGATAACCCAAAAAAGTCAGCAGTCAGTGGCCAGGATAAACCCAACAACAACAACAAGAATTATTATGATAATATTGGGGAGCGCTAAACCCGTAGGATTACACAACGCCTGTAGGGGGGGATGGAAGGAATTCAGGCTTAATTCAGGGAACTGGAGCACAGATCCAATTTCCTGGATCAAGAGCCCCTCACCAGCGTCAAGGAACCTCCCTTGAAGGGAAAAGAAGAAGAAACAGGTTTTTGTTGGGTTATTAATTGATGTAGTAGAAGCCGAGGCACAAACAGCATAGGTAAGGTAAGGGTATATTAGAGAGTGGTATAATGTAAGTAGTGTTATTAGAGGTATATACAGCGCTGTATAGCCCTTGTGGTTTAGCGCTTCTTTTTTATTATAATAATAATCATAGAGCTATATAATAACATTAAGAAAAGATGTCTGACTATTTTGGGTTATCCTAGGTAATTTACACTATTATAATTGTACTTATGTGTACCTGTGCCTCAATAAACACACTTACTATGCCTATTGTTTTGGAGACCTTGGCTGTGTTGGATGCAGGTATTAAATTTCAAGGTGTAGATCTTAAGAGTTTACTCTCGATGTGTTGAGTTGATACTTGAAGCTTTGTTTCTAAATGTCGTGTAATAGGTTTTGTCCATATTAAGGGTATACCTGGAGAGGATCCCAGGTTACAACCTATACAGATGTGACAGAGTGAACAGGCAAAAGGGGGGGGGGGGGTTGGCCTGTACATTGCAGAGTCACTTGTTTGCACAGAACTGCTTAATGCCTCAAATGATGTAGTGGAAGTTTTAGCAGCAAAGGTCGAGAACCAAAACCTAGTCATTGTGGTAGTCTACAAGCCTCCGGATGCAACATCCCAGCAATTCCAGGAACAGCTGTTAAAAATTGACCACTGTCTGGAAAATCTTCCAGCTCCTGCACCCAACATCTTGCTCCTGGGGGATTTCAACTTAAGGCACCTAAAATGGAGGAATATAGCAAATAATATTGTTGCAGTAATAACACCAGGAGGCAGCTCTGATGAAAACTCACACTCACACGAGCTTTTAAATCTCTGCACAAAATTCAATTTAAACCAGCAAATAATAGAGCCTACTAGACTGGAGAATACACTAGACCTCATCTTCACTAACAATGATGATCTAATAAGAAATGTCACCATATCAAGAACAATATACTCAGATCACAACATAATTGAGGTTCAGACATGTATGCGTGGAGCCCCAGACCGACATAATGAGACTAGTCACGAGGGAGCATTCACCAAATTCAACTTCAATAACAAAAACATAAAGTGGGACCAAGTAAACCAAGTCCTAACCGATATAAGCTGGGAAGATGTACTAAGCAACACAGACCCCAACTTATGCCTAGAACAGATTAACTCGGTGGCACTCGATGTATGCACAAGGCTTATTCCTCTAAGAAAAAGGAGGAGTAGATGTAAAATAGAAAGAGACAGGCGCTCCCTTTACAGGCGACGGAAAAGAGTAACAGAGCGGCTAAAAGAGGTCAATATATCTGAAATGCGTAGGGAGACACTGGTCAGAGAAATAGCAAGCATCGAACTTAAGCTAAAAGAATCCTTTAGGAGTCAGGAATTGCAGGAAGAACTAAAAGCCATAAATGAAATCGAAAGAAACCCAAAGTATTTCTTCTCCTATGCCAAATCAAAATCGAGAACAACGTCCAGTATTGGGCCCCTACTTAAACAAGATGGGTCCTACACAGATGACAGCAAGGAAATGAGTGAGCTACTCAAGTCCCAATATGACTCAGTTTTTAGCAAGCCGCTAACCAGACTGAGAGTCGAAGATCAAAATTAATTTTTTATGAGAGAGCTACAAAATTTGATTAACACAAGCCTATCCGATGTTATCCTGACACCAAATGACTTCGAACAGGCGATAAATGACATGCCCATGCACTCTGCCCCAGGGCCAGACTCATGGAACTCTGTGTTCATCAAGAACTGCAAGAAGCCCCTATCACGAGCCTTTTCCATCCTATGGAGAGGGAGCATGGACACGGGGGTCGTCCCACAGTTACTAAAAACAACAGACATAGCCCCACTCCACAAAGGGGGCAGTAAAGCAACAGCAAAGAACTACAAACCAATAGCACTAACATCCCATATCATAAAAATCTTTGAAAGGGTCCTAAGAAGCAAGATCACCACCCATCTAGAAACCCATCAGTTACACAACCCAGGGCAACATGGGTTTAGAACAGGTCGCTCCTGTCTGTCTCAACTATTGGATCACTACAACAAGGTCCTAAATGCACTAGAAGACAAAAAGAATGCAGATGTAATATATACAGACTTTGCAAAAGCCTTTGACAAGTGTGACCATGGCGTAATAGCGCACAAAATGAGTGCTAAAGGAATAACAGGAAAAGTCGGTCGATGGATCTATAATTTCCTCACTAACAGAACACAGAGAGTAGTCGTCAACAGAGTAAAGTCCGAGGCAGCTACGGTGAAAAGCTCTGTTCCACAAGGCACAGTACTAGCTCCCATCTTGTTCCTCATCCTCATATCCGACATAGACAAGGATGTCAGCCACAGCACCGTGTCTTCCTTTGCAGATGACACCTGAATCTGCATGAGTGTCTTCCATTGCAGACACTGCAAGGCTCCAGGCGGACATCAACCAAATCTTTCAGTGGGCTGCAGAAAACAATATGAAGTTCAACGATGAGAAATTTCAATTACTCAGATATGGTAAACATGAGGAAATTAAATCTTCATCAGAGTAGAAAACAAATTCTGGCCACAAAATAGAGCAAAACACCGTCAAAGACCTGGGAGTGATCATGTCGGAGGATCTCACCTTCAAGGACCATAACATTGTATCAATTGCATCTGCTAGAAAAATGACAGGATGGATAATGAGAACCTTCAAAACTAGGGAGGCCAAGCCCATGATGACACTCTTCAGGTCACTTGTTCTATCTAGGCTGGAATATTGCTGCACACCAACAGCACCTTTCAAGGCAGGTGAAATTGCCGACCTAGAAAATGTACAGAGAACTTTCACGGCGCGCATAACGGAGAAAAAACACCTCAATTACTGGGAGCGCTTGAGGTTCCTAAACCTGTATTCCCTGGAACGCAGGAGGGAGAGATACATGATTATATACACCTGGAAAATCCTAGAGGGACTAGTACCGAACTTGCACACGAAAATCACTCACTACGAAAGCAAAAGACTTGGCAGACAATGCACCATCCTCCCAATGAAAAGCAGGGGTGTCACTAGCACGTTAAGAGACCATACAATAAGTGTCAGGGGCCTGAGACTGTTCAACTGCCTCCCAGCACACATAAGGGGGATTACCAACAGACCCCTGGCAGTCTTCAAGCTGGCACTGGACAAGCACCTAAAGTCAGTTCCTGATCAGCCGGGCTGTGGCTCATACGTTGGTTTGCGTGCAGCCAGCAGCAACAGCCTGGTTGATCAGGCTCTGATCCACCAGGAGGCCTGGTCACAGACCGGGCCGCGGGGGCGTTGACCCCCGGAACTCTCTCCAGGTAAACTCCAGAGGGTTTTGGGGATCAACGCCCTTGCAACCTGGTCTGAGAGCAGGTATCGTGGTGGATCAGGGCCTGATCAACCAGGCTGTTACTGCTGGCCACATGTAAACTGGCGTACAAACCACAGTCCGGCTGATTAAGTACTAACTACAGGCGCCTGTCCAGTGCCTTCTTGAAGACTGCCAAGGGTCTATTGGTAATCCCCCTTTTGTATTCTGGGAGGCAGTTGAACAGTCTTGGGCCCCTGACACTTATTGTGTTGTCTCTTAGTGTACTCGTGGCACCCCTGCTCTTCACTGGGGGAATGTCATATCTCTTGCCAAATCTTTCTTTCATAGGGAGTGATTTTCGTGTGCAAGTTTGGTACTAATCCCTCTAGTATTTTCAAAGTGTATATTATCATGTGTCTTTCATGCCTCCATTCCAGGGGATACAAATCAAGGGACTTCAACCATTCCCAGTAATTTAGGTGCTTTATCGTACAGCACAGCACACACAAGTGTGCTGTAAAAGTTCTTTGTACACTCTCCAGGTCATCAATTATGCCTGCCTTGAAGGGGGCAGTTAATGTACAGCAGTATTCCAGCCTAGAGAAAACAAATGGTTTAAAGAGAATCATCATGGGCTTGGCATCCCTAGTTCTGAAGGTTCTCATTATCCAGCCTATCATTTTCCTAGCAGATGAAGTAGATACATTATTGTGGTCTTGAAGGTCCTTTGACACTATCACTCCCAGATTCTTCACATTAATTTTTCACTCTATTGTATGGTTAGAATTTGTTGTATACCCTGATGCAGTTTTAATTTCCTCAAGTTTTCCATATCTGAGTATGTAGTTGAAATTTATCTTCATTGAACTTCATATTGTTTTGAGTGGCCCATTTGAAGATTTGGTTGATGTCTGCTCGGAGTCTTGCGGTGTTGTTGATGGAGGACACTGTCATAGCAATTCGGGTGTCATCTGCAAAGGAAGACATGGCTTACATCTCTGTCTATGTCACATATGAGGATGAGGAATAGGATGGGAGCAAGAACTGTGCCTTGTGGAACAGAGCTTTTCACTGTAGCTCCCTCAGACTTCACTCTTTGTTTTCTATTTCTTAGGAAGTTATAGATCCATCTACGTACCAGTTTTTCTTGTTATGCCTTTATCACGCATTTTGTGCGCTATTACACCGTAGTTGCACTTGTTGCAGGCTTTTGCAAAGTCTGTGTATACTACATCTGCATTTTGTTTATCCTCTATAGCATCCAGGACCTTGCCATAGTGGCCAAGTAGCTGGGACAGGCAGGGCGAGTTTGCCAGTAGTCATTCACATAGTTATTTTTAGGAGCTCATCATTAATGGTGTCATTGAGGTTCGTGGCTTGATTGATAGTGCCTTCAGCTCACACTGGGGATCTGGGGCTGATTCCTGGCACAGGTGAAACATTGGGCATGTTTCCTTACACCTGCTGCCCAGTTCACTTAGCCCAGAATGTTCTGTATAACCAAGGGCTTTCTGTTAAATACTGTATGCCTATAATGTCAAGAAGGACCACAGTGGAAATGAATTACAGTGGACCCCCGCCTTATGATATTAATCCATTCCTGAGAGCTCATCGTAAGCCGAAATTATCATAAGGCGAATCAATTTTCCCCATAAGAAATAATGGAAATCAAATTAATCTGTGCAAGACACCCCAAAGTATGAAAAAAAAAATTATTACCACATGAAATATTAATTTTAATACACACAAACTGAAGAAGACATGCACAATTACTACTGTACTAAGAATAGAATACATGACACTTACCTTTATTGAAGATCTGGTGATGATTGATGGGATGGGAGGAGGGGAGTTTGTGGAAGTTGTTATTGTTTAGAAGGGGAATCCCCTTCTATTAGGACTTGAGGTATCAAGTCCTTTTCTGGAGTTACATCCCTTCTCCTTGTAATGCCACTAGGACCAGCTTGAGAGTCACTGGACCTCTGTCGCACAACAAATCTGTCCATAGAGGTCTGTACCTCCCATTCCTTTAAGACTTATCTAAAATGGGCCATAACAGTGTCATTGTAATAGTCACCAGCACGGCTTGCAGTAGCTGTGTCAGGGTGATTTTCATCCACAAAGGTTTGCAGCTCAACCCACTTCGCACACATTTCCTTAATCTTTGAAGTAGTAGAACTTCCTCAATTTCTCTCTCCCCTCCTCTGAAGCAGTTTCCTCAGGTCTATCCTCACCATGCCTTATCACACTATGTATGCCACTACGATTCTTAAATCTCTCAAAACCAACCTTTGCTGGCCTTAAATTCACTCACATTACTAGTTGCAGGCATTTTTCTAATTAAATCCTCATGCAACTTCCTAGCCTTTTTCACATATGATCGCTTGAGAGATGCTATAGACAAATAACCCGCACATAAAAGAGGGAAGCTTACGACGACGTTTCGGTCCGACTTGGACCATTGACATTGTCGGACCGAAACGTCGTCGTAAGCTTCTCTCTTTTATGTGCGGGTTATTTGTGTATTGTTCCAGTCACGGTATTGTGCCTTTTTTTGTTATTTGAGAGATACTATCTCCTGCTATCTGTTTTTCATTTATCCACACAAATAACAGCCTCTCAACATCTTCGAGTACTTGCGATCTCTGTTTCAAAAACAAAGTTGCACCTTTTGCAAGAACAGCTTCCTTGATTGCCGTTTTGTTAGCCACGATAGTAGCGATGGTTTGGGGTTTGGTATACAACCTGGCCAGCTCCGACACACGCACTCCACTTTTGTACTTAGCAATTATCTCTTTCTTCATTTCCATAGTAATTTTCACTAGAAGCTTTCTTGGGGCCCATGGTGACTTATTTTGCAGCTACAATCACTAAAAACACTGTGATAATATGAAATGTATCAAATGTATGCGTGGATGCGACCACACTGGCTAGCTTGTAAACACTGGCATGCACGCGGTAGCTGATGCCACGTGTGGGACGCGTCCCGGACAAATCGCGTGAGGCGAGCTTTTTAGCGTGAGGTGAGGCAAAATTTTTGCATTAAAATGTATTGTATGGCGGATTTAACGTAACGCGATGCCATCGTAAGGCGGGGGTCCACTGTACTTTGACTTATTGGGTTACCCTAGGTAACTTACACTATACTATATGATAATTGTGTGCATGTGTACTTGTGCCTAAATAAAATTACTTAATTGACTAAGTCTGTAGCACTTGTATCATGTAATTTATATAAAGATTACTACTACTCTGTTTTTTTCCTGGACTCCAGGGTCGCAGAGCTCAATAAGGCATACGCTTTTATGGCAATTAACAACCCCAACAACAACTATTTCTCAAAAAATTCTCTTTTTATTGTCTTTCTCTACCACAAAACTCAAGGCATATGTAAGATAGTATTTAGGTAAAACTTTATAGACTATGTTCATAAGACAGTTTAGAAATTATGTGCTATGTTCCATAATCTTCAGGATGTGTGTTCCCTCCAGGGTGGTGCCTTTATGCAGGTGAAGGAGTTCATGATCCAAGGATTTGGACCTGTTCTTTCTTTCCTTGAATTGAACCTTATTGTCTCCCATTTTCATGCATTCTATGAACCTACAAGTTTAGCACGTTCCCCCTAATGACTGATAATTCAGGATACATGTATACCCTTCAGGATACATTTTTAAAAAGTAGGACGTGAATGGAAATAAAACAAACAAAACGAAACAAACTTTATTTCTATAGACTGGTGTACAGTATATTAAACAATTATTACAGTGATTGACATACAGTATATACAGTAGGGCCCCACTTATACGGCAGGTTAGGTTCCAGGCTACTGCCGTAAAGTGGAAATTGCCATAAAGTGGAAAGCCATTTATTTGTCCACTTAAAATGTATGTAAAGGCCAGATAAGAAGTTTACATTAACATATATTAAGTTAGCAATAGAACTAGGCATCAAAAAACAATAAAACATAAAATACATACACAGTACATTCATTACCTACCTTAAAATATTTGTAGTCTTAATGTTGGGTGAGAGGTGAGTAGTATTTATTGTAGGAAGTCAGGTGTGGTAGCTCCCACACCAGTTGCCATAACTACACAAAATAATATATGACTTAAATGTAAAGTGCCCCAGAGCGATTATTATTATTACCATCAACATACCTTGTTCACTGAGTTTAATCATTTCTAACTACAGGTACTCCTCACTTAATGACCTACCTGTTTAACAACCAGTCAGACTTACGACCAGCTCTCTGACCAGTGTACTGTATGTGTACTTTACTTTTTTATTGTTTTTTAATGCCTAGTTCTATTTTTAAATACATGTACTATACTAAAAATGTTATAAATGGTGTAAAGGTGTCATTAAAACAATATCTAAACTTGGTTGACACAAACCCACTACCAGTACAGTATTCCTGAAATATCCATAAGGGGCAGCTCCTCGCTTAACGACCAATCCGCATACCGACCTGCTGTTATGAACGAAACTTGGTCATTAAGTGAAAAGTACCTGTACTACCCTGAGATGCATTGTGAATGTGAGAGAATGAGTAAACAAGAGAGAAGGAGAGAGACACCAAGAATGCAAACAAACAAACGAAGCCGTGAGGGAAGTCACTCGGTAATGAGAAATGCATATTAATACCTGTCTACTTTTGGTTCAAACAAGTACATTTGCATGAGTTGGTGAAGCATTTACCCCACAATGCAAACAGGAATATTTTTCTACAGTTACCCCCAGTAATACTATAGTGTACACATTTTCTCTGGTGCTGAGCTAGAGAAAACGTAATTCTTACCGTCACTCCGACAAGCTGCTCAGCTACCACATCTCATTTATGGCAAATTTATTCTACTCTGGGTTTATGTATCATGTTTATATGTTATGTAGCATGTTTCTTATATAATTTTAAAAAATATATCATAGATGGATTAACGACAATGTCCATACAGTATTATAGTCATATATGACATTTGATGTGCCCCAGTATTAGTATTATTATTATCATTATCATCATTATTATTATGGTGTCAAGACTAGTGAGACACTCTTAGTCGTATATAAGATATGCAGTAACTTTAAAATACTTGAAATTTTGGAAAGTTTCCAGACATAATGGAGAGACACAGAGCTCATGGAAGATGTAAACAAACAGAGTGGTACTCAGAGGCCATATTAGTAAGTCAGTTTTGGGGGGGGGGGAGCTGTATAACGGGTTTTGGTCATAATTTGAAATGTCCACATTACCGAAACACCATAAAGCAGGGTCCTACTGTAAATTACTTTTTAGAAAGCTCTTTATTATATAAATCATTTTGGGCAGCCTTGAAACTAAATTATGATTGCAAGTATATGAGAATAAGAATACTGTACATGGGTTGTATTATATTGGAGGCATGTAGTAATTAAATAAACATATAATTTGTGATACATTAAGGATGAAGCCAGGTATGAATTGAAGGAATGATAGAGAAGGGACATGAGTTAAGGAATGATAGACAAGATAGGGGAAATACAAATTGAAAGAATTATTCAGCATAATTAATTGTTGTTAGGATCCCATTAGGGAAAGGTGTTTTTTTAACAATAACTTTGAAGTGGCTGGCAGGTTGAGAGAGACTGGAGTTTTCAGGGAGAGTGTTCTAGATTTTAGATCCTTTTATGCACATTGAGTTTTTACAAAGATTGAGCTGGATGTGGGGGAATATCATAAAGATTTTTGTGTCTATTATTATGACTATGAGTTCTGTTGCACCTTCCAAGAGTTTCAGAGCAGGATTGATATTAGAATTTATTGTCCTGTATATGTAATATGCACAGTAGTATGATTGGATTTTATGTTTATTAAGAAAGTTTAGGTCTTTAAAGATTGGGGGAATGTGTTGTCTGGCAGTAGACTGAGTGATCATTAGTACCACTGCTTTTTATTGTACAGTAGACCATTGATTAACACAGTTACATTCCTGAATGTGCAATGTTAGACGAAACCATGTTAAACAAACTGAAGAACTTATGGGAACACATTGGTTACTTCCTGGGACCCCCAAAAATGCCAACAACTTTTTTGTTGTCTCCAAATCTTACAAAAATGAAAATGATAATGTAATAGTTGTTCATTGTCATGATGTATTATGTTTAATGCATTGGCTAAGGCTATGAATTTTACAGAAATAATATTTCTTACTTTATATTGTGGTTGTTGGTATATGTCAGTAATTCTGAAGAGAGTGAAGAGAGAGAGGTAGGGAGGGAAAGGAGTGAGAGAGTCAGTGAGTCAAGTAAGTCAGTCCAATCAGTAAGTCAGTCAGTCCAGTCAGCCCAGTCAGTCCAGTCAGTCAGTCAGTCAGTCAGTCTAGTTAGGCCAGTCAGTCAGTCCAGTCAGTCAGTCTAGTCAGTCCAGTCAGTCAGTCCAGTCCAGTCCAGTCCAGTCCAGTCCAGTCCAGTCCAGTCCAGTCAGTCAGTTAGTCCAGTCAGTCAGTCAGTTTATTCAGGTACACATACACATAAATACAGTTACATAAATTATCATACATAACAGCATATGAAAACAGTGCATGTATTGGCTGGTATACAGGAATCAGCCAAGTTAAACACAGATCTGAGAATTTTACCAGTAAGAGGTGGGAAGGGGGGGGTGGGGAGGGGAGGAAGCTAAGCCTCCCCTACAAAGACATTGTAAGTAGTGCTGTTTGAGGTACTTATTGACATATCTTGAAGAAGGTGCCAACTTGTAAGTAGTGCTGTTTGAGGTACATATTGACATATCTTGAAGAAGGTGCCAACTGATTTGGATCCTTCTTTTGTAATGTGTTGAATGTGGGTGTTGAATTTCAAGTTGCTGTCTAGGAACAGATGTAATAAGTAATAACAAATAAGAAGTTTCTTTTAGCATGATACATGTTTGTACAAAGGAGTGTAACAATTTGGTGAACATGCCAAAAGCCCCTTTATATGCAGAGTATTTTGGGCAAGCTTAAGACTAACTTAAAATTAATAAGGCAATAACAGTGCTGTAATTATACATACTGTCATTAGGTGAGTTACAGTGAATACAAGAAAATTGAATATTCAACTAGTTCATGCTATATAGCTTTAGTAAGTTTGATAGAGAATAATTACAGTTTTGATATAGCAATATAGCAATGGGATAGCAATGGGAGAACCATTAATTATGATGTGTAGTTGGACGTTTGTAGTCCTGTTGCCAAACATCTTGTCAATTCTAAGCCTGAGTTTATTGGTAGTCATCCTGGTTGATATCTTTAAGAGTTCTTCATTAACAGGGAATTTGGATTTGGGTGGCTGATGACAAAAATTGAGTCGCTGGGAGTTGCTGGGATGTATTTGGGAAGATCATTGATGTACAGTAGGGCCCCACTTATATGGCAGGTTAGGTTCTAGGCTACTGCTGTAAAGCGGAATTTGCCTTAAAGTGGAATGCCCTTTTTTTCTATGCATTTACATGTAAATGCATAGAAATACTAGATAACAAGTTTACACTAACATATATTAAGTTAGCAATAGAACTAGGCATTAAAAAACAATAAAAAAAGTAAAATACACATTATTATTTTTATTATCACACTGGCTGATTCCCACCAAGGCAGGGTGGCCCGAAAAAGAAAAACTTTCACCATCATTCACTCCATCACTGTCTTGCCAGAAGGGTGCTTTACACTACAGTTTTTAAACTGCAACATTAACACCCCTCCTTCAGAGTGCAGGCACTGTACTTCCCATCTCCAGGACTCAAGTCTGGCCTGCCGGTTTCTCTGAACCCCTTCATAAATGTTACTTTGCTCACACTCCAACAGCACGTCAAGTATTAAAAACCATTTGTCTCCATTCACTCCTATCAAACACGCTCACGCATGCCTGCTGGAAGTCCAAGCCCGTCGCACACAAAACCTCCTTTACCCCCTCCCTCCAACCTTTCCTAGGCCGACCCCTACCCTGCCTTCCTTCCACTACAGACTGATACACTCTTGAAGTCACTCTGTTTCACTCCATTCTCTCTACATGTCCGAACCACCTCAACAACCCTTCCTCAGCCCTCTGGACAACAGTTTTGGTAATCCCGCACCTCCTCCTAACTTCCAAAATACGAATTCTCTGCATTATATTCACACCACACATTGCCCTCAGACATGACATCTCCACTGCCTCCAGCCTTCTCCTCGCTGCAACATTCATCACCCATGCTTCACACCCATATAAGAGCGTTGGTAAAACTATACTTTCATACATTCCCCTCTTTGCCTCCAAGGACAAAGTTCTTTGTCTCCACAGACTCCTAAGTGCACCACTCACCCTTTTCCCCTCATCAGTTCTATGATTCACCTCATCTTTCATAGACCCATCCGCTGACACGTCCACTCCCAAATATCTGAATACATTCACCTCCTCCATACTCTCTCCCTCCAATCTGATATCCAATCTTTCATCACCTAATCTTTTTGTTATCCTCATAACCTTACTCTTTCCTGTAATCACTTTTAATTTTCTTCTTTTGCACACCCTACCAAATTCATCCACCAATCTCTGCAACTTCTCTTCAGAATCTCCCAAGAGCACAGTGACATCAGCAAAGAGCAAGTGTGACAACTCCCACTTTATGTGTGATTCTTTATCCTTTAACTCCACGCCTTTTGCCAAGACCCTCGCATTTACTTCTCTTACAACCCCATCTATAAATATATTAAACAACCACGGTGACATCACACATCCTTGTCTAAGGCCTACTTTTACTGGGAAATAATTTCCCTCTTTCCTACATACTCTAACTTGAGCCTCACTATCCTCGTAAAAACTCTTCACTGCTTTCAGTAACCTACCTCCTACACCATACACCTGCAACATCTGCCACATTGCCCCCCTATCCACCCTGTCATACGCCTTTTCCAAATCCATAAATGCCACAAAGACCTCTTTAGCCTTATCTAAATACTGTTCACTTATATATTTCACTGTAAACACCTGATCCACACACCCCCTACCTTTCCTAAAGCTTCCTTGTTCATCTGCTATCCTATTCTCCATCTTACTCTTAATTCTTTCAATAATAACTCTACCATACACTTTACCAGGTATAGTCAACAGACTTATCCCCCTATAATTTTTGCACTCTCTTTTGTCCCCTTTGCCTTTATACAAAGGAACTATGCATGCTCTCTGCCAATCCCTAGGTACCTTACCCTCTTCCGTACATTTATTAAATAATTGCACCAACCACTCCAAAACTATATCCCCACCTGCTTTTAACATTTCTATCTTTATCCCATCAATCTCGGCTGCCTTACCCCCTTTCATTTTACCTACTGCCTCACTAACTTCCCCCACACTCACAACTGGCTCTTCCTCACTCCTACAAGATGTTATTCCTCCTTGCCCTATACACGAAATCACAGCTTCCCTATCTTCATCAACATTTAACAATTCCTCAAAATATTCCCTCCATCTTCCCAATACCTCTAACTCTCCATTTAATAACTCTCCTCTTCTATTTTTAACTGACAAATCCATTTGTTCTCTAGGCTTCCTTAACTTGTTAATCTCACTCCAAAACTTTTTCTTATTTTCAACAAAATTTGTTGATAACATCTCACCCACTCTCTCATTTGCTCTCTTTTTACATTGCTTCACCACTCTCTTAACCTCTCTCTTTTTCTCCATATACTCTTCCCTCCTTGCATCACTTCTACTTTGTAAAAACTTCTCATATGCTAACTTTTTCTCCCTTACTGCTCTCTTTACATCATCATTCCACCAATTGCTCCTCTTCCCTCCCACACCCACTTTCCTGTAACCACAAACTTCTGCTGAAACACTCTAACACTACATTTTTAAACCTAAAATACACATATAGCACACTTATTACTTACCTTAAAATATTTGTAGTCTTAATGTAGGGTGAGATGATTAGTATTTATTGCAAGAAATCAGTTGTGGTAGGTATGGCAGCCAGCCAGGCTACCATACCTACCACACCAGGCCACCCCACCCACATATAATATACTACGACATTTAAAGCATCACAGAGCAATAAAATGCATATACAGTTCACTCATTACTTGTAGTCTTAATGTAGGATCAGAGGTGAGTAAACAAGATACAACGAATAAACGAGAGAGAGAGAGAATGAGTACATGAGAGAGGACAGATGCAGAGCTATGTAATCAAACCAGGTAAATGCATCTTGTTTTGGTTCAGTAAGTAAATTTATTCAGGTATACACAAATACAGTTGCACAGATTATCATGCATAGCAGCATGTGTAGAGAACCTAGGATAACCCAAAAAAGTTAAAGTGACTTATTTCTATTGGGGTTCATACATTTGTATTATACCATAATACAAACACTTTAAATTGTGTACAAGTTGTCTCCACGTTGATACAGTAGAATAAATAAAGAGCAACATTCCCAGTCTCTTGTAACACCATTTTTAGAAGAAATGACACACTGAGTGAAGGCATACGAAAGGATTAATTTTCTACAGTTGCCCCTAGTAATATTAGTGTACACATTTTCTCTGATGTTGGACAAGAGAAAACCTTATTCTTGCCATCACTCCTACGAGTAGCCTGGCTAGCATATCTCATATTTATGTTAATTTAATCTACTGTGGGTGTATTTGTCATGTTTATATGTTACGTAGCATGTTTATTATATACATAATTTTGAAAAAATATCATAGATGGATTAATGAAAATGTGTATATTAACATAATATACGACATTTAATGTGCCTCGGTGATTATTATTATTATTATTATCATTATTAATATGGCATCTTGAGACATAAGACATTCTTACAGATTTTAATGTGTACCTGTATGCCAGCACAGTGTGTAGTTTACTTAGGCACAGGTACACATCAATATAGTTATCAGAGTATATATAAAATATGAAATAACTTTTAACAACACTTGAAATTTTTGAAAGTTTCCAGACATAATGGAGACGCAGTGCTCATGGAGAATGTAAACAAACCAGGTGGGACGCGGGACCATATTAGAAAGTCAGGTGGGGGGAGCCGTATACCAATTTTGGTTATAATTTGAAATGTCCGTATTAGTGGAATGCCGTAAAGCAAAACGCCATAAAATGGCTGAGGATACTGCCCTGTGGGATCCTATGTCAACAGGTCTCATCTATGTGTACTAGCCTATAGTACAGTGGACCCTTGCCTAACGAACGCATCGCATAACGTTAAATCCGCCTAGCGATACATTTTAACGCAAAAATTTTGCCTCGGCTAGCGCTAAACAACTCGCTGAACGCGATTTGTTCGAGACGCGTCCACGTGCGGCCTGAGCCCGCCTCACTTGTTCCGTGGGTGCCAGTGTTTACAAGCCAGCCACCGCGGTCGCTTCCAAGCATATAATCGGAACATTTCATATTATCACAGCCTTTTTAGTGATTGCACCTGCAAAATAAGTCACCATGGGCCCCAAGAAAGCTTCTAGTGCAAACCCTACAGCAAAAAGAGTGAGAATTACTATGGATATGAAGAAAGAGATCATTGCTAAGTATGAAAGTGGAGTGTGTGTCTCCGAGCTGGCCAGGTTGTACACAAAACCCCAATCAACCATTGCTACTATTGTGGCCAAGAAAACAGCAATCAAGGAAGCTGTTCTTGCCAAAGGTGCAACTTTGTTTTCGAAACAGAGATCACAAGTGATAGAAGATGTTGAGAGACTGTTATTGGTGTGGATAAACGAAAAACAGATAGCAGGAGATAGCATCTCTCAAGCGATCATATGTGAAAAGGCTTGGAAGTTACATGACGATTTAATTAGAAAAATGCCTGCAACTAGTGGTGATGTGAGTGAATTTAAGGCCAGCAAAGGTTGGTTTGAGAGATTTAAGAATCGTAGTGGCATACATAGTGTGATTAGGCATGGTGAGGCTGCCAGTTCAGACCACAAAGCGGCTGAAAAATATGTGCAGGAATTCAAGGAGTACATAGACAGTGAAGGACTGAAACCTGAACAAGTGTTTAATTGTGACGAAACAGGCCTGTTTTGGAAGAAAATGCCAAGCAGGGCGTACATTACTCAGGAGGAAAAGGCACTCCCAGGACATAAGCCTATGAAAGACAGGCTTACTCTGTTGATGTGTGCCAATGCTAGTGGTGATTGCAAAGTGAAGCCTTTATTGGTGTATCACTCTGAAACTCCCAGAGTGTTCAGGAAAAACAATGTCCTCAAGGCTAATTTGTGTGTGCTCTGGAGGGCAAACAGTAAGGCATGGGTCACTAGGGACTTTTTCTATGACTGGTTAAACCATGCATTTGCCTCCACTGTGAAAAATTACCTAATTGAAAAGAAATTAGATCTTAAGTGCCTCCTGGTATTAGACAATGCTCCTGGTCATCCTTCAGACGTGGCAGAGCGACTTTGTGCGGAAATGAGCTTCATTAAGGTCAAGTTTTTGCCACCTAATACCACTCCTCTCCTGCAGCCCATGGACCAGCAGGTCATTTCCAACTTCAAGAAACTGTACACAAAAGCTATGTTTGAAAGGTGCTTTGTAGTGACCTCAGAAACTCAGTTGACTCTAAGAGAGTTTTGGAGAGATCACTTTAGCATCCTCAATTGTGTAAACATTATAGGTAAGGCTTGGGAGGAAGTGACTAAGAGGACCTTGAACTCTGCTTGGAAGAAACTGTGGCCAGAATGTGTAGACAAAAGGGATTTTGAAGGGTTTGAGGCTAACCCTGGGAATCCTATGCCAGTTGAGGAATCCATTGTGGCATTCAAAGTTTATTCTCTATAAGGATTACAATGCTGAGTTTACAGAATTTGGTTATTGTGTGATTTACATGTAGTAAAATACTAATTACAGAGGGGGCCACTAGAACACCTAGCATGGCTAGGCATTTCGGGCAGACCTAGATTAATTCTTAACTTTAGAATATTACAAATTATGAGGTAAGTTGGTATTATGGCTAAGTGACTAAATACTAGTTTGTGAGTTTAGCAATGTGAATGCTTTTGTTTTGGCACAATACATAGTTTCAGTATTGGAGTATCACAGGCCAACTTTGGGGAAGTCCTTGGGGTTGGAGGTTAGTGGGGAGGATGTGGAAGAGTTGGTGGAGGAGGACAATGAAGAACTAACCACTGATGAGCTGCTAGATCATCTTCAACAGAAAGAGGCCACACCTGAGGAAACTGCTTCGGAGGAGGGGATAGAGAAATTGAAGAAGTTGCCTACTTCAAAGATTAAGGAAATGTGTGCAATGTGGCTTAAAGTGCAAATCTTTTTTGATGAAAATCACCCTCACACAGCTATTGCAAGCCGTGCTGGTGACTATTACACTGACAATGTTGTGAAACACTTTAGGAATGTCATAAAGAAACGGGAGGTACAGGCCTCTATGGACAGATATGTTGTGCGACAGAGGTCCAGTGACTCTGAAGCTGGTCCTAGTGGCATTAAAAGAAGAAGGGAAGTAACCCTGGAAAAGGACTTGCCACCTCAAGTCCTAATGGAAGGGGATTCCCCTTCTAAACACTAACACCATCAACACTCTCCCCTCCTCCCATCCCATCAATCATCACCAGATCTTCAATAAAGGTAAGTGTCATGTAACTGTGCATGTCTTCAGTTTGTGTGTATTAAAATTAATATTTCATGTGGTAATTTTTTTTTTTGGTTCATGCTTTGGGGTGTCAGGAATGGATTAATTTGATTTCCATTATTTCTTATGGGGAAAATTAATTCGCCTAACAATAATTTCGCCTAACGTTGAGCTCTCAGGAACGGATTAATAGCGTTAGGCGAGGGTCCACTGTATGTGGTCTAGTCACAGCTCGTGGCTCTGCCTCTTTGCTGATCATAACTCCTGGCTCCAAGAGCCTTATTGTACTTCTTCTTTAAGCTATGTATGGATCCCGCCTCTACCTTTTCAATCTCCAGATTATTCCACTTCCTGACAACTCTAAGGCTGAAGAAATACTTCATAACATACTGTGACTCAGATGAGTTTTCAGCTTCCAGCTGTGCCCTTGTGTTTCCCTTAAAATGAGAAAATAGGCACAATGGAGCTGTCTGATTTACCAATTACTTCTCACTAAATTAAGAGTCCTATACAGTAGGACTCCTGTATCCGCGGGTTCGGTTTCTGCAGTTTCAGTTATCCATGGTTTACTGTGGCCTGAAAATAACCCTTAATTTTGCTTAATATGTAATGGCACCAAAGCACAAAAGTAATGATGGTGGCAGTTCTTCAAAGAAACCATATCACGGGTGGGGTTTGAACCCGCGGTCAGAGAGTCTTAAAACTCCAGAGTGTGGCGTTAGCCATTGGGCCAGCTAGCTTCAATAAGATTCGTCCAACTAGGTATATTTCTGCACCATAGGAAGGTTAGCATAGGCACCACTGTGTCCACAAATGCAAGTTTTTACAGACGAATCTCCCGCTTGCTTGGCCGTGACGAACTCGAGCTCAAGTCCCCTCAAAGCTGTCAACATGACTCACGAAATCGTAATGACATGATAGCAAACAAACCATAACACGGGTGGGGTTTGAACTCGCGGTTAGAGAGTCTCAAAACTCCAGACCGTGTCATTACGATTTTGTGAGCCATGTTGACATCTTTGAGGGGACTTGAGCTAGAGTTCATCACGGCCATGCTAGTGGGATATTTGTCTGTAAAAATTTGCATTTGTGGACACAGTGGTGCTTATGCTAACCTTCCTATGGTGTAGAAATATACCTAGTTGGACAAATCTTATTGAAGCTAGCTGGCCCAGTGGCTAACGTGATGGTCTGGAGTTTTGAGACTCTCTGACCGCGGGCTCAAACCCCACCTGTGATATGGTTTGTTTGCAATCGTGTCATTACGATTGCAAACAAACCATACCACAGTGAGTCAGTTCTTCAAAGCCTAAGAGAAGCTGTGAAGTGCTTCCCATCAGTGAAAAAGTGTTAATTCTTGATTTATTGTGTGTAATTTACCAATTAAACTTTATTATAGGTATGTATGTAAATGAAAAAGGACTTATATATAGGGTTCACTACTATCCATGGTTTCAGGTATCCACGATAGGTCTTGGAATGTATCCCCCGCAGATACAGGAGGAATACCACATACAGTCGTCCCTCGATATCTGCGGGGATTGGTTCCAGAACCCCAGAGGATACCAAAATCCACGGATGCTCGAGTCCTTTATATAAAATAACGTAGTATTTGCATATAACCTACGCACATCCTCCCATATATGTACTTTAAATCATCTCTAGATTACTTATAATACCTAATACAATGTAAATGCTATGTAAATAGTTGTTATATTGTATTGTTTGGGGAATAATGATGAAACTCACAGAGTTTCAGTCTTTGTAAGACTCTTGTCTAAAATGAGCTAAAACATGCAATATTTATGTGAAACACATTCACTCTGTTTACATCATCTGTGAGCTCAGCATCTCTCTTGCTTATTTAGAAACTTTCCAAGTTTAAGGTGCTTTAAAGTTATTGCATATTTTATGTATACTTTTTTGTGTTACAATGACATCTAAGGATAGTTGTGATAAAAAGAGGAGTCATAAGGCTCTTACTTTAAGTGCAAAGTTAGAAATGATTGAACTCAGTGAGCCAGGTATGTCTATGACTAAGATTGAGATAGTATTGAGATACTACTGATAATTGCACTTATGTACAGTAGGGCCCCGCTTTACAGCGTTTCGCCTTATGGCATTCTGCTAATATGGCGATGTCAAATTATGACCAAAATTTGCTTTATGGCAAGCGGTCTTTCAAATACGGCGCGCCCCACCCGGTTTGTTTACATTTTCCGTGACCACATTATGTCAGGAAACTTCCCAAAATTTCAAGTGTTTTAAAGTTACTGCATATTTCATATGTACTCTGATAATTATACTTATGTGTACCTGTACCTAAATACAGTGGACCCCCGCTTTACGATCAACTCCCAATGCGACCAATTATGTAAGTGCATTTGTACGTGTATATTTGGGGGTCTGAAATGGACTAATCTAATTCACAATATTCCTTATGGGAACAAATTCATTCAGTAATGGCACCTGAACATACGTCTGGAATGAAATATCGTAAAGTGGGGGTCCACTGTATACTTACACTGTGCTGGTGTGCAGGTGCACATTAAAATCGCTAAGTCTCTCTCTACTCATGACGCCAATACTGCGTAATAATAATCACTCTTGGGCACATTAAATATCTTATTTTACATTAATATAGGCATTTTCATTAATCCATCTATGAAATTTTCCTCAAAATTATATATGAAACCCGTTACATAGCATATAAACATGATACACTCACAGAATAAAAATTGACGTAAATATGAGATTTGTTTACAAAGCAGCTGTGTAGGTAGTGTCGGAAGAGTTACGTTTTCTCTAGTCAAACTGGGGGATAACTATAGAAAAATATTCTTTTTGTATGCCTTCACCCTATACATGTATATAGCAATTCATGACCCTTGTGGATTTAGTGCTTTTTATTTTGATAATAATAATAATAATATCTTCATTCACTCTAAAAATGGTGTGTTGCTGTTTGTTTATTCTGTATTAACTTGTACAACTTGTACACAATGTAAGAGTACAGCATTTGTATTATTATAATACAAAAAATTGAGGTAAATGTTTTACAGACTCTTACAAACGTACGTGAATGAACTAAAAGTAGACACATATTAATACGCATTTATTTCGCCTGACTAAGTGATCGCTCACTACCTGTTCAGTTTGTGTTCTTACATTGTCTGAACTCTGTATCTCGTTCTCTCTCTCGTTTACTCTTTCGTTAACTTGTTGGCTCTCGTTGACGATGGCGTCTAAGCTTAGCTGTGATAAAAAGAGGAGTCGTAAGCCTCTTGCTTTAAGTGCCAAGTTAGAGGATGATGGTGTGCCATTCTGATTTTATTCAATAAACACCCTGCCACTCACCTCTCACACATTAATATTAATATTTTAAGGTAAGTAATAAGTATACTCTGTGTGTATCTTACCTTTTATTGTGTTTTTAATGCCTATTTCTATTGCTAACTTAATATAAGTTAGTGTAAACTTGTTGTCTGGCATTTATTGCACATTTTATATGTGCTCTGATAATAATACTTGTGGACCTGTGTGGTAGCCGGGTGGAGGGACAACATTTCGTTTTCTCTGCTCAGCCATCAGAGAAAATGTGTATGAATCTGCGTTTGGCCCAGCTACTCCCCCATTCCGCTTTTGTTTACAATTTTCAGCATGAATTATTCATTACTTCTTCCTTCGTTTATGATGGCATCTAAAGGTAGTTGTTAGAAACAATTAAATTCAGTGAACAAGGTATGTCAATGTTAATAATATGGCTCAGGGCCACAGTGTAGGTAGCCGGTAGGTGTAGCCCAGGCGGGCTACCCCTACCGGCTACACCTACCAGCTACCTACACTGACTTCCTACAAATAAATACTACTCACCTCTCTTCCTATATTAAGACTACACATATTTTAAGGTAAATAGTGAGTGTACTGTATGTGTATTTTAACTCTCTGGGATGTTTTAAATATCGTATATTAAATATGAGATGGGGAGCCAGGGCTACCTACACCTGACTTCCTACAAATAAGTACTACTCACCTCTCTCCCTACATTAAGATTACAAATAATTTAAGATAAGTAATGAATGTACTGTGAATGTATTTTACTTTGTGTGTTTTGATGCCTAGTTCTATTACTAACTTAATATAATTTAGTGTAAACTTGTTGTCTGGCATTTATATGCATTTATAAATGGAAAAAATGGCGTTCTGCCTTCCGGCGATGTCTGCTTTCCGGCGACAGCCTAGAACCTAACCCGCCATATAAGTGGGGCCCTACTGTATACCTATACCTAAATAAATTTACACACTGTGCTGGCATGCAGGTACATTAAACACTCTGGCATTGTTACAAAGTAGGAGTAGCTATGAGTGTGTCACTAGTGTTGAAGATGCAATAAGCATAATACTGTAATAATAATAATAATGTTATTATAGATGCTTTCATTAATCTATGACATTTTTTCAAAATTATATAAGAAACGTGCTACATGTCATATAAACAAAATACATACAATCATGGTAAAATTGACATAATTGTGAGGTGTGGTAGCCAGGCAGGTGGGTGTAAAGGAATGTACGACATTGACCCTTTGACTGTCGCAACCCCAAATCCTGAGGTGTCTCCTGGTGTTGCAAAATATTTGAAAAAAAAAAAATTATTTTTTTCTTATGAAATGATAATCTTTTCCCAATGGTAATGACACCAAAATTACGGAATTTGAGGGAAAACTTAAGGAATTACGCTCTTGTGAAGTTAGCGACTTCGGCGATATTTACGAATCAGCGATTTTGCCCACTTTGAGCCCTATTTTCGGCTAATTCCTTTGTTCCAGTCAACCAAACTCGTAACTATTTCTTTAGAACGCCATTTGTTTTATCGATTGAGTACAAGAAACTGCCCATTTACTGATTTCAACTACCCAATGAACTGGTCATAAATTGGCAATTTGGCCAATTTCACACAAATTAAAAAATATGCCAATTTCAAAATAGGGTCCAGAATGAACAATGCAGACATTCCTGGCTCTAAAATAACATTTTCTTTGTTCATCAGTCATGTCTCCAGGCCCCTCTGATATTACTCTTGCTTTCTATTTTGAAATTTTATTCAAACAAAAAATAGAAGATTTACTGTTATGCAGACTACTTCAATATTGTAATAATTGTATAAATAATGTCAACCCATTCATGACTGCATATTAGAATGGTTAGGTGGACATTTATTGGACAATGACATCATTTGTTTACTCTTGAACATCGCCAAAAATCAAACATTTTCCCTACTTTGAGCTCCATTTCAAGGTTCTTTTTTATAATATGTTTTCCATTCTATCAAATGTGACTACAAAAGAGACTATTACCATAAAAACTATATGAAAATACACCTCAAAATTGGCATTGTAATCCAAAAACACGGTCGGAGTTTTTTTTTCTCATTATGCACTGCGTGCACAGTGCACACTGACCACACAGACCCATTCTCTCACATGTGGGCCTACCAGCTTTCTCTTGCTTGATTTGAAGCTGCTAGAATTTTTGAGTATATATACATCAAACACATTGGCTCTTAAGACCGAAACAGTCAAGGGGTTAATTACTGCTACACGTTTTTTTCAGTACAACAACACCAGAGAAACTGTGAATAGTATTACTGAGGGGTAATTGAAGAAAAACATTCCTTTTCTGTCTTCGCTCATACTACTTACCTCTCACCGTACGTTAAGGCCAGAAATATTTTAAGGTAAGAAATGAGTGTACTACTGTATATGCATTTTACTTTTTTATTGTTTTTAGGCCTAGTTATGTTGCTAACTTAATATATGATAGTGTAAACATATTTTTCAGGCATTTATATACATTTGAAAGTGAAAAGAAAAGTGATTAGCTTTACGGCAGCAGCCTGGAATCTAACCCACTATATGAGCAGGGCTCTCCTGTACTGCAGTATACCTGTATGTAGAGTTATTTGAACCCCTTTCAACATGCCACAATTTTACTTTTGCTTTTTATATTTGATAATGTTCCTTTAACCCTTTCAGGGTCCGTCCCGTAGATCTACGGCTTTACGTTCAGGGTCCAAACCGTAGATCTACGCCATGAGCTCAGCTCACTCTGATAAACTGTGAGTGGTACATTTGGGCCTAGATATGAGAGAATACATCTATGTGGTATGTGTGCACCACATAAAACAGATCCTGCAGCACACTGTGTATAATGAGAGAAAAAAAATGAAATCATGATTTTTCGATTAAAACAGCAACTTTGCAGTGTTTTTTCGTATGTTTTTTATAGTTGTATTTGCGATTTCTTGGTCTCATTTGATAGAATGGAAGACATATTACAGAAATATAGATGATTTTGATTGGTTTTAGCACTGGAAATGGCTTGAAACTGAGCTCAAAGTAGAAGAAATGTTAAATTTTTGCCGATATTCAAGAGTAAACAAACGACCTCACACGTCTAATACACGTCAGCTGGTGGGTCTAATATACATTCACAAATATGGTGATGATATTTATACAATTATTACAGTATTGCATAACAGTAAATCTTCTATTTTTTGGTGTGAATAAAAATTCATTATGTGAATAAAAAATCAAAATGGAATTTATTTGTAAAGCCTCAAAACATAACTAATGAACAGAGGAAATGTTAGTTTAGTGCCAAAAATGCCTACATTGTTCATTCTGGACCCTATTTTGAAACTGGAATATTTTGAACTTTGTGTTAAATTGGCCAAATTAACAATTTCCGATCACTTTATTTTGTAGTTGAAACAGTTGACTTGGCGATTTCTTGTGCTCAATCGATAGAATAGAAGTAATACTAGTGAAATAGCTAAGAATTTGGTTGATTGGAATAATGTAATTGGCCTAAAATGGGAGTCAAAGTCGGCAAAATCGCCGATTCGTAAATATCGCTGACACATCAAAATTCGTGAGAGCATAATTTCGTCAATTTTCCACCAAATTTCGTACTTTTTGTTTTATTACCTTCACAAAAAAATTCTCTATGATTTCATAAGAAAAAATAACAAATTTTTTTTTTGAAAATTCTTGGACACTGGTGCGTGACTCCAGATTTGGGCCTTGGACCCTGAAAGGGTTAATATCAAAATCGTTGGAGGTGAGTAAAAATGTTTTTACAGGGTGGTTTGAGGGTAAACATGAATTAGCCTATTGATACTATCCGTAGTCTATCTTACTCCATTGCCTAGTTGACCTTAGCCTACTGGTGCTATGTGCCAATGAATTTTTATAATTATTTTTGTTATTAATTATTTTATACAAAATAGTTTACATGACTCATTATTGGGTCATAAACAAGAGCTTCTCTAGGCTTAGGTTGAGGCGTGTCACAAATTCGGATTTTGCTTTTTGGAACTTTGTGGATTTTTTTTCAAATACTGTATGTATTTTCAGTCCTCGTTTGGTTGAATTTGAGGATGCAGAACCTACGGATATGGAAGGTCGACTGTATATAGCTTTTGTTGAAGGTGAGAAAAGTTTTCATGGGCTCATTGGTGTGTTCTTACAGGGATTCACACTTAACCCTTTCAGTGGCTGTCACGTAGAACTATGTCATTGAGGCCAGTGTCCCTCACGTAATTCTACATCGTGAGCTCAGCTCATTCGGATATGCTGTCAGCAGTAAATTTTGCCTGATGGTAGGGTAATTTATATACAACTATTGGAAGAAAGATGGGTTAGTGAGAGTATAAGTAATGAGGTTGAAGAGGTATGGGATAGGTTTAAGAATGTAGTGTTAGTGTTCAGCAGAAGTGTGTGGTTACAGGAAAGTAGGTGTGGGAGGGAAGAAGAGCAATTGGTGGAATGAGGAGGTAGAGTAGTAAGAGAGGAAAAGTTAGCATATGAGAGGTTCTTGCAAAGTAGAAGTGATGCAAGGAGGGAGGAGTATATGGAGAGGAAAGAGAGTGGGGAAGGAATGTAAAAGGAGAGCAAATGAGAGAGTGGGTGAGATACTATAAAAAAAATATGCTGAGAATAATAATAAGTTTTGGAGTGAGATTAATAAGTTAAAAAAGCCTAGGGAATGAATGGATTTGACAGTTAAAAATAAGAGGGATGTATTAGATGGACAGTTAGAGGTATTGGGAAGATGGAGGGAATATTTTGAGGAAATGTTAAATGTTGAAGATAGGGGAGCTATGATTTTGTGCATTGGGCAGGGAGGTATAACATCTTGTAGGAGTAAAGAAGAGCCAGTTGTGAATGTGGGAGGAGGTGCAGGAGGCAGTGGGTAGAATGAAAGGGGGTAAATTATTATAATCAAAACTAAATGCTAAACCCACCAGGGTCATACAGTGCTAGAAAGGGGGGTAAAGTAGCTGGGATTGATGGGATAAATACAGAAATGTTAAAAGCAGGTGGGAATGTAGTTTTGGAATGGTTGGTGCTTTTATGTATAAATGTAAGAGGGAAAGGTACCCAGGAATAGGCAAAGAGCATGCATATTTCCTTTCTATAAAGGGAAAGGGGACAAAAGAGTGTAAAAGTTATAGGGAAATAAGCCTGTTGGGTAGAGTCTTTATTGAAAGAATTAAGAGTAAAATGGAGAGCAGGACTGCAGATGAACAAGGAGGTTAGAAAGAGTAGAGGTTGTGTAGACCAAGTGTTTACAGTGAAACATATGAGTGAACAGTAGATAAGGGTAAAGAGTTTTTTTCGTTGCATTTATGGATTTGGAAAAGGCATATGATAGGGTGGATATTAGAGCAATGTGTCAGATGTTCTAGATGTATGGTAAGTTAATGAAAGCAGTTAAGACTTTTTATGAGGATAGTGAGACTCAGGTTAGAGTATGTAGGAGAGAGGGAGATTATTTCCCAGTAAAAGTAGGCCTTGGACAAGGACGTGTGATGTAAGAGAAGTGAATGCTCGGGTGTTAGCAAGAGGTGTGGGGTTAAGAGATAAAGAATCTGACACAAAGTGGGCATTGTCACAGTTGTTTTTGCTGATAACTGTGCTTTTGCGAGATTTCAAAGAGAAGTTGCAGAGATTTTTGAACAAGTTTGGAAGGGTATGTAAAAGAAGAAAATTAAAAGTGAACATAGGAAAGAGCAGTGTGATGAGGATAACAAAAAAATTAGGTAATGAAAGATTGGATATCAGATTGTAGGGAGGGAGGATGGAGAAGTGGATAGGCAGCAGTTGGGTCTATGAAAGATGATGCAAATCATAGAATTGATGAGAGGAAAAAGGTGAGTGGAGCACTGAGGAGTTTATGGAGAAAGTGTTGTCCATAGAAGAAAAGAGGGGAATGTATGGGAATATAGTGCTCCCAATGCTCTTATGTGAGTGTGAAGCATGGATGGTGAATGTTGCAAAAAGGAGAAGGCCGGAGGCAGTGGAGATGTGTCTGAGGGCAGTGTGATGTGAATATAATGCAGATGATCCATAGCCTGGAGATAAGGTGGTGTGGGGCTACTAGAAGTATTATCCAGAGGCCTGATTACAGGTCATGGAAATGGTTTGGAAATTTAGAGAGGATAGAATGAAACAGAATGACTTGGAGAGCATATAAATCTGTAGTGGGTCAGCCTAGGAAAGGATGGAGGGAGGGAGTAAAGGAGGTTTGTATGTGGGGGGGGGGGATGGGCTTGGACTTCCAGCAAGCCTGCTTGAACTTGTTAGGAGCGAGTGGCGATGAATGGTTTTTATGACTTGCTGTTGAGTGTGAGCAAACTAACATGAAGGGATTCAGGAAAACTGGTTAGCCAGATGTGACTTGAGTCCTGGAGGTGGGAAGTACATTGCCTGCATTCTGCAGGAAAGACGTTGATATGTTGCAGTTTTTTAACTGTAGTGTAGGAATGCCTCTGGCAAGACAGTAATGGAGTGAATGATGAAAGCATTTCTTCTTTTTCTGGTCACCCTGCCTTGGTGGGAAAACTTGATATGTTCATAAAAAAAAAAGGAAACTAAGCACTGAAGCCACTCAATCAGTTACTTCCCACCAGCTTAAAAAATGCTGTATATAGGTGCTTCACGACTTAACCCTTACACTGTCCAAACAGATCTATGTTCACATGTGTAGATCACAAGTAGATGTACATTTTGTTTACATATTTTCTATAAAAAAAAGTAGATCAAAGTTTTTTTACACATTTTCAAATGTTAAAAAAACAGAAAGATCTAAGTTTTTTACATACCTTCATATGTTGAAAAAACGTAGATCTATGTTTGGACAGTTTAAGGGTTAAAATGGTTCGACTATGATATTTCAACTTTATAATGGTGCAAAAGCAATTACTTTGGAGCTGAAACTTAAGATAATTATCCAGCATATATTATTTTTTATTTTCAGTACTGGTATTTAGTTACAGTAATTAATTTACTAATTCAATATTATTATTATTATAATCAAAGGGGAAGCGCTAAACCCGGAGGATTATACAGCGCCTGGGGGGGGGATGTGGAAGGCATTCAGGCTTAATTCGGGGAACTGGAGCACAGATCCAATTCCCTAAATCAAGAGCCCCTCACCAACATCAAGGAACCTTCCTTGAGGGGACTAATTCAATAACAGTAGTTAATTATAAATTTATTTAGCATACCATATTCACATTCGACTTATGAGGGGTTTGTTGGAACATAACCCCCATCGTAAGTCGAGGAGCACTTGTATATACATACTAGCTTTCATTGGTGGTTAGGTTTACACTTGCCCAAAATGCTCTGCATAACTAACTGATTGAAAGTGACTTGTTTTATTCTAGAATCATATGTATACTCATTCTACAGTGCAGTTCAGTTCTAATTTATATATGTTGTACATTGAACTAATATTCTACATGAATGTGTTAAGGCTCACACGCATAACTAGTTATAGATTAACAGTAGTGATTCAAAGGAATAATGAAAAAAACAGCTTAAGGTAAATTTTCTAGTATATTACCAAAAAATGTTATTGGTTAGCACGTTTATTAAAAAATCATACATAATTTCAATATACAGTGATATATATACAGTATATGTATATATATGATAGATATATATAAACTATTTACAAATATTTACAGAACAATATCTAGGATTATATTTAGATACAGTTTAAATGATGATGAGTTTGTATATGGAACTACAAAAAAAATGTAATGTCACAAGTGCTTCATAATGCATTCATCCATAAGATTGACAGCAACATACAATTGTATTTTGATTTTTCAGTTTTTTTTTAATCAAATACTATCAGTACATAAGAATAAGGTTTGTAATGATTATGAAACTAAAAAAGAATTTTAATACCACAGTAAATTTTAATAAAAAAAAATTTATACATTTTTTTTTCTACTGTACTGTTTGTTATTGAAAACCAGATTTACGATACAATTTTATGAACCGGGTTAGAGAGGCTGTTATAATCTCTAATAAGTTATTGAGCATGACCATGTATTTATGTACATTTTTGTAATAGTTTAGTCACTTCGTCTAAGGTGTACATGTAATAATTTTTGAGCCCTGTAATGTATGGCTCCACAATGTACTTGAACTTTTTCATTTATATTTGTTTACTCTGAAAGTTTCATAGTTCTAGTTGTGTAAACAAACAAATTTGGCATCTATTAACTGTCTGGGTACTTATTAAACTGCAATATTATTATGTTTATACCTTAATTAGATTATAGAATAATATAACACCATACATATACATTAGTCATGTATTCATTATCAGCATCTCAATATTTTGTATGGTACTCATTATTAAGAGTAAATCCTCACTATAAGATATGAACAGGTTAGAGTAGGTGTCTGGTAATGGTAATTGTGGTGCATAGAAAAGAGATTGTTTTACCCTGATAGTAACAATGAATTCTGCAACAAAATTTATTTTTATTTCTTAAACTGATTAACCCAGTAGATTTTTTTCTGTGCTTCCAAACTCCACTATGTTGAAGGTTTACCACTATACAGCCTTTATTCTTTGTTCAACTTTCAACTACAGTACAAAATTTGAATAATGTCACTGTATATTTAATATAAGGTACTGTATTAGAAAAGGTTAAAGTTCATGTTCAGCAATGTGGCATCTTTGTTTAAAATTAGTATGTACTATACAATTGCTGTATTTTTCTGAGTATTTGTGTGCAGAAATGAGCACCAAACCTCTATGAATCATACAGCTGTACTAGCAGTAACACATGTGCTAAAATCAGCATTACCAGCAACAGTACACATGCTGTGGTCACAGTGCTACTAATGGTACAAGTTATCATCTCAGTATTACTAGCAGTAGTACATGTGCTATAGTCACAGTATTATGAGCACTGTTCACAGTACATAGTATTAACAAAAGTCTGGGATAGGCATACATGTAGATGGTAGTGATGAGAGTGAAAAAATCTTTAGCTTAGACCATTTCCTCTAAACTAGAAGTGTGAGCTCCATGAACTTGTGTAAAATGAAAGTAAGCAAATTAGCATACTGGAAAAAATTTGTGAAAATCTTAGAGGCTATAGTAAAAACAAATCATGATCTTGTAGTATGATTAGAAACATGGTAACTGTGTTCCTCTCCCATGACTGCAATAATACTTTTATCACAACCAATGGTCCAAACTGTCTTTGATGCCATACAACATATTAAGTAAAAATGGAGCATTTAGTATCCATGCGTATTTGTTTTAATGGAAGTGATGAACAAAATCAAGTGCTTTGTACATTAAAAAAAAGTCACATTAGATATGTATGAAAAAATAAGAGCATAAAAGAAAATGTAATTCTTTTTTTTTTTTTTATCATGAGAAAACACTACCACTAACAACCAGTTAAAATTCAACTGGTCTACAACAATGTACAGTAATACCTTACAGAACATAAGAATGAAAATTATTTTTGAGCTTGCAATTAACATGTCATATGCATAAGAGAACAAACAGGAACTTCTTTACAATATACATGTATCATCAAAATGTTTACATGTAATTTATAAATTTTATAGAAACCCGATGATAATACTGCAATATGAAGCCAATAGCTTATAGTTCTTTGAGCCAAATAATTTTGAATTTTAAAAATTACTAAAATTCAAAATAATTAAAGTTACTATATTCCACATGCACTTTCAGACATGACTTGCATAATAGATAACTTTAGATATTTCAGTATATCCTGTATTATTATTACCGTTAAAAAAAAAAAGAAAAGTTGCTGCCATACACTCACACAAGCCTGATGGATGTCTAAGACCTTAGCATTCAAATCAAAATCTCCTTGACCCCTACCCCTCTTTGTCATCCCCTAAATTTCCAAACTACCTCAGCAAACCCTCTTCAGCCCTCTGAATATTTTGATATCCCTACTACTTTTTCTCATCTCCATGCTGTGAATTCTCTGCATATTATTATTATTATAATCAAAAAGAAGCGCTAAGCCACAAGGGCTATACAGCATTCTCTGCATAATACATCACAAAATTGCCCTCAACCATGACATCCCTACTGCTTCTAACTTCCTCACATTCCTGTTCTTACCTTCATAGATAAATTTCTTTGTCTCCACAGATACCTTAATGCACCATCTTCCCTTCCCCCCTCCCTTCTCATTTTTATGGTTTGCTGCTAAAAAATCCACTCCTAAATATCTAAATGCATTTACTTCCTCTATACTCTCTCCAATGTGATATCCGATCTTTCACTGCCTAGTTGTTTATTTACTCTTATCACCTTACCTCTGAAGAGTTTCGAGAGTTTAACTAGTCTCGGAGCCCAGCCATGAGCCAGGCACAATCGGTGCTTGCCTGATCAACCAGGCTGCTGCTGCTGGAGACCCGCTGCCCCACATATCCATCACAGCCTGGTTGATCTGGCACCTGGTGAAAATACTTATCCAGTTTCCTCTTGAAGGCTTTACACTTGTTCCAGCCATGTTTCTGATATCTTCTGGTAAGATGTTGAATAGTCTGGGACCCCAGATGTTGATACAGTGTTTCTTTATTGTCCCCACCACACCCTTGCTCCTCACTGGGTTTATTTTACACTTTCTTCCACATCTCTCACTCCAGTATGTTATGGCAGTGTGCAGATTTGGGACCAGGCCCGTGAGTACTTTCCAGGTATATATTATCATGTATCGCTCTCTCTCCCCTTGCTCTAACCCATGTTCACTTTTAATTTTCTTTTACACACCCTCCCAAATTCATCACCTTTGCAACTTCTCTTCAGAATCCCCAAAAGAATCATGTCATTGGCAAAAAGCAACTGTGACAACTCCCACTTTGTATTAAATTCTCCCAAACATCCTAGCATTCACTTCATTTACAACCCAATCTATGTTGAAACAACCATGGTGACATAACACATCCCTAAGACCTACTTTTATTTGTAAATAATCCCCCACCCCTCTTTTCTACATAACATAACCTGAGCTTCACTAGCTGTATAAAAACTACTTTTTTTAAGTAACCTACCACCTGTTCCACACATGCAAAATCTGCTACACTGCTTTCCCATCCACTCTATCATGTGCCTTGTCTAAACTGTAAAGGAAGCACTGAACCATAGGGGTCATATAGTTCTTGGGAAATGGGAGGCATTCAAGTTTGATCCAGGGAAGGGGAGAATAAATCCTTTCCCCACCTGAATCGTGAATCCCTCACCAGAATCAAGGCTTCTCCCCTGAGTGGAAATTTTACACTAATGGAACCACATACATTAAGGTAGCAAAAGAACAGAATTACATTAATCAGCAATTAAAGCTAGGAGCTTATGCAACTTTTTCAACTACATCCATGAGTTATACAACCATTATCATTAATAAAAAGTATGTAGTATTAACCTGGGCAGAGCTGTCTATGATTATATCAAAAAAGTTATTTGTTCAAGTTGCTACAAAATGAGTATTATTTTTATCCACAAGATGTACTAGACCCATGTGACAAAGCACTGGAAGGCTTAGTGTAGCTATCAGGAAAGGGAAGTAATTGAAAAGGTGAACTCAAGAGCTTACAATGAAAGTCAAATTTAACATAGTCAAGTCAATGTCTGTACTGAAGGCAGGGCTTTCTGAAAGTAAAGCATGAAAAGTGGGAGCACCTGAGCCCTGAAAAAAATAAGACTGGAAATGATAATGTGCAAGTAGTCTGCTTATGTTCCATACAAGGTTCCACTTATTGCAATGTGAGCAATTCTAAAACCTCCCTGCCCCTCTCCTCTTACTTCTATATCTTGTTTTTTATTAAGTTCTGGAAGATACACCTTGTTTTTTAAGTTCTGGAAAGTTTTTAATCTCTGTCAATGCATAAAATTATACAAGTACTTTATATATTTACAAGTACATTAATGCTACTTTTCACCCAGATTTAGTTGTTCTTTATAGCCTAGAATAAAGTATTCTATGAAATGTGTGTGTTTTAGCTAATAGATAAAGATGTCCTGTTTATTTTAGCTTCTGCCAACAATTACATTTCCCCCATTATGAGCATCTACTGTATTGAACAAATATGTACAGTCAAAACTGCCTTAAAAAAAAAAAATCTAAATATAGTAGATTTTGCATGCCTTGTGCAGTAATTAGCACACCAATGCATTCTTCTCCAGTGATCAGCACATCAAGGCACTCTTCAGCCACTGAAAATAAAATAATAAAAGATTACATGTCACCCTGCCTCGGTGGGAGACGGCCGACTTGTTGAAAAAAAAAAAAAAATGACAAGATTTTCCTTAGTAGCTAAAATCATTAAAAATATTTGCATATTATGTAAAACTATGATTTACATTTAAACCACTTGACATTTTCTTTCTGGCCATAATGCACACTAAGCCATGTCAAATCTCTTACAAACTACAATCCAGCATACTATACATAACTTGAGAAAGATCTTTTCCTAAGCCCACTTCACTATCTTTCCATATTACCTCGTCTTTCATTATGGTATGCATAGTCATTCAAAATCTAATTATTTCAGCATCTGTTTCTTCAAAGATCAAACTGTCTTGACTAGCAAGGAAATACATTTATTAAAATTTGTAAACAGGAAACTTAAAATGAGACAAAATACAGACTTAATGAAGATGATAAAATAGATGAAAGATCAAGCTTCCATTATTCCTTGCAATGAATGTCCCACAAGGTGTTTGCAATTGTACATGAAACTACTGAAACCTTTAATAAACCATTTTTTTTTTTAAGTTAAGCTTTATTATAATACTGCATCATTATTGTGGTACTTTTGTATGGTTTTTATGGTTGTATTCTTGTTTTTTTTTTGTCTCATTTGATAGAATGGAAGATATATTACAGAAATAGATATGATTTTGATTGCTTTCACGACGAAAAGTAACTTGAAATTGAGCTCAATGTAGGAGAAAGGAGAAATGTTCAATATGAGGTCGTGAATGGGTTGACATTATTTATACAATTATTGCAATAAGGCAGTAGTCTGCATAACAGTAAATCTTCTATTTTTTGTGTGAATAAAAATTACAAATTATTTATATTGTAATAATAATACATGTATGTATAATAATAGTAGTATAATAACAATAATAATAATAATATATATAATAATATTATATAATAATAATACATATATAATAATAATGTACTACATAATAATAATTATAATAAGAGACAACTTCAAAAGGTCATCACTAGATGGCAGTGTTTACCACAACAAAGGGAGCGGTTGTGGCCGCCTGGACCTGTTACATAATGCCATATTTTATTCATTCTAGAGTATATATAAGGTTTCTATGTTATTTATAGTGTTTATGTCATATTAGATGAACTGTGATAGATAAATAAGCCGTAGAGTTGATGATAGTGAAATATTCAAGGAGTATTTGTCCTGTCTCCAGACAAACTCTTGTCGGCGGTTGATGCCGCCACATATGTAATGACATATTTTATTAATTCCAGATTATATATCAGGTTTCTATGTTATTTATATTGTTTGTTATGTCATATTAGATGAATTGTGATAGATAAATAAGCTGTAGAGTTGATATTAGGGAAAGTACTGAAGTCCAGAATTCCACTGGAATGGATTAATTGCATTTCAATTAATTTAAATGAGGAAAACTGACTCTGCAAACGAGCAAATCCAGTTGCGAGCAAGGTCATGGAACAGATTAAACTCGCAAGTAGAGGTTCCACTGTATGTGGTTGTTACATATGTACTGTGTTAATTAGGAATTAATTTGAAAAAAAAGCATAAACTCTGTCAGAATAAAGGAAAACAATATTACGTCTAAACATTTTTCTATACCTAACATTTTCTCTACTTATATATAATTATAACTAGCAATCTTCTACACATACACACACCATGATCATTATTCCAAAAATATTTCACACATTTATTTCATGACCATATTTTGCCTTTGATTTTTATCTGTATCTATTCTAGAGTTTTCAAATTTATCCAGAATAATAGATGGAGTTTGGAATGCACCTACTTCGGGTCACAATTTATTATGACAGAAAAGCAGGCAAGGTTTGCTAAAGTATTCAGAAAATGCAAACCACAGCAAGTTGTTAGAGACATTCATACGTGCTGTACACTCATTCATCACAAGCAGGTATACTCATTTTATCTTTCTATTAAATGTGACTATCATTACAATACTCTATAGTGTATTATAACATACCTCTCCCATAGAGAACTTTACAGTACCATTCTGAAGAGGATCTCGTTTCTCAAAAAGATCTGAAATAATAATAATTACAACAATAACAATGCTAAAACAATGATATGAATATTGCTTTGTAATTTTCTCAACACTGTTTAACGGCTCATATATATATCACACTAGAAGGCTGTTGCCACACTTGAATTGGAAATATGAAAGACTAGGATATTGTTCAGTATCAATATATTTCTTCATATGCCTGCTGTAACTCCTTTCTCAACCACAAGTGTCATTAACCCTTAAACGGTCCAAACGTATATATGTATACGTTTTTTCAACATCTGAAAGTATGTAAAGAAATGTAGATCTTCTTTTTTGTTTTACATTTGAAAACGTGTAAAAAAACTTATCTACTTTTTTTTTTGTTATATTTGAAAATATGTAAAAAAAAGTAGATCTACTTTTGTAGCACTAGGAATTTGAACGTCGATCTGTTTGGACCGTTTAAGGGTTAAGACAAAGCACAGGAACAGCATAGATATTTTGATCTCTATGCTTGTGTCACTATCCTCAAGTGAACCACAGCTTTATCAGATGGTAGATAAGCTGGCTCACCTTTTATATTAGTAAAGGTTAGGTGCTTTAACATCCTTAATGGGTAAATATTATTAAAATGTTTTGCTTATTTTCCTAAAATGAATTTATTTTTTTAATATCAATATAAATACTGTATATAATTTTCCCAATTATCTCTTCACAGACTCTCTGACTTTTTGTCAGCAGCAGCTGTATTATACTTCCTTTAGCACTCCTCGTTGCCCTTCTTTACTCTACCTCTGTTATACACTTCATCCTCGCTGGTCTTTGATCAAACATACTGCACCTTTAGCACACCCTACCCCGCAGTGCTGAATGACCCTTATGGGTTTAGCACTTAGTTATGATTATAATAATCTCTTCAATATCTCAAAGATGGCAATTATATGTGAGGAGTCCTCTTCAAGGGGGAGACTCCTTGATGAAGTGAAGAGGCTTCTGGTCTGAGGAATTGGACCTTTCGTTCTTCCTCCGACTGGGGGATGTTCCGTTTCCCCTCCTCCGGAGTTCCACAGGGTGGCTTAGGGTGTCCTTTGAGTGATGGGTGTATCTCTGGAGGCTACCTGTTGGCTCTGGGAGATGGTGGCCGAAGGAGGTATGCCTTAGACTTTTCTTCTACTAGGAAGGAGTCTTATAATGTGCCTTTTATGCTTTTAGAACTAGAGTTGATACTTTCCGCTTGCCAACTGTAGGCAGCTGGACCTGATGGCATTCATATTCATATGCTTCAGCATTTACATCCATCAGCCCTTATAGTCCTGTTACATCTTTTTAATTCTGTTTGGTCACAGGGGATTCTTCCCCATCTGTGGAAAACTGCTGCTGCTCTGCCTTTTCATAAACTGGGTACTTCGGGCCATGATGCCTCACACTATCATCCCACTGCTCTTACCAGTACAGTTTGTACTTTGATGGAAGGTCTAGTAAACAGATGTTTGGTGTGGTATTTAGACACACACAGCAGTCTTTCCATTCATCAATTTGGCTTTCATAAGGGCTGCTCCGTCATTGGCCTCTTACTCTATTAGATACCCATGCTCGTAATGCCTTTGCTAATAACCACTCAGTTATTGCAATCTTTTTTGATCTTGAAAAGGAATATGCCACTACTTGCAGATATAACATCTTGGTCCAGGCTCATTCCTTAGGCCTCTGGGGCAATCTGTCACTCTTCCTTAAAAATTTCTTGTCTGAGACACATTTCTGCGTTCAGGTTAATAATTTGCTTTTCTCGAACTTTGTCCAAGCTTCCAAGCTGAAGGTGTCCCTCATGTATGTGTCCTTAGCACCACTCTTTTTCTACTAGTGTGACCAAACTGTAAAGTAGGAGTAGCAAAATATCCCTGTTATCTAGTGTGTTTATGAGACAGAAAAAGACACCAGCAATCCTACCATCATGCAAAACAGTTACAGGTTTCTGTTTCACAGTCATCTGGGAGGACGGTAGTACTTCCCTGGGTGGTTGCTGTCTACCAACCTACTACCTACTGCATAATCCTATCAAAACCAGATTATGGTGACCAGGTATATTCTGCAACCTCTCCTGGAATTCTTTCTAAACTTGATCCTGTTCATATTCAGGGATTACATTTGTGTCTAGGCGCTTTTCGCTCCTCCCCTTTAGAGAGTCTATAGGCGGAGGCGAATATTCCGTCTTTGCATGATTGGTGTGATGCCCATTGTCTCTTAATATTTTGTCTTCTCTCATGACCTTCACGATCCTCCTACATCCAGAATGGTAACGGACATTAGTAGAGGTCCATTATTTGATCGCAGCCTCTGTCTACTCCAACCCTTTTCTCTTTGTATTCACTCTTGGCTTCTCTTCAATTGCCCCCTTTACAAGTTCATCTGGCATCTACCTTTTCTCTTCCCCCTTGGGAGGTTCCAACAGTTCAGGTCTGTGCTTCCCCACTGCCATCCACAAAAGTGCAAATACCTACAGTTGCTTCTTGCTTCCTTTTTCTTTACTTTCAATCTCATTCTCGTGCCATTACAGTTTACACTGATGGTTTAAAATACTCGATGGCACTGGGTTTGCAGCAGTGTTCCTGGACAGTGTTGTGCATGGTCATTTTGACTCTGCTAGCATTTTTACAGCTGAACTCTGTGCAATTCTCATTGCAATTATCTGTACTGCATCCATTCCTTCCTCAACATCTGTAGTAGTTTCAGATTCCTTTAGTATTTTGCAGGCTATTAAAAATTTAATTTGCCTCGTTCCCTAGTTCTTCATATCCAACTTTGGTTGTGCTGAATCTCTAGCAGAAGCAAAGAAATCATTTTCTGCTGGGTTCCTGGTCATGTAGATGTTCAGGCAATGAGCATGCAGTCTTGGCTGTGTGGTCAGCTGTACTTGACCTTCATGTTTCATATAGGGGGTATTCCATTCTCAGGTTATTTTGCTGTAAGCTCTATCCACTTTTGCAACCATTGCCAACAACACTGGTCTGATCTGATTCATAACAAATTACATTCTACCAAGCCAAGTTTAGGTTTCTGGCTTCCTTCCCATCGTCGATGCTGGGATTGGGAGACTATACTTTCCCGTCTTCGCATCAGACACACACATCTCACTCATGGGTATCTCATGCAGAGGCGCCCAGTTCCACTCTGTGAGGATTGTCAGGTTACAATTTCAGTTTGCCATTTTCTATTGGACTGTCCTGTCTATGAGCGAGCATGCAGAATTTACCTCTGACATCATCACCACTCTAACACCTTTACTTTATCTTCCCTCCTGGTTGATGACCCCGCCTTTGATGCAGACTCCCTCTGACTTTTTTTTGACAGCCACAGATTTATTACACAAACTTTGACGGTACTTCCTTGAGCACTCCTCACAGCCCTTTCTAACTATACTTCTGTCATCCTCTCACCCTTGCTAGTCTCTGATTAAGCAAGCACACCCTGCCTTGCAGCACTGTATGGCCCTTGTGGGTTTAGTGCTTGGTTTTGATTATAATATGTGACCAGTCCCTAGTACATGGATGGAGAACTTACTCGGTCCACCACATCAAGCAGCTAGAGAAGCACAATTTTACAACATACAGAATGTACTGTATAAAATGTAAGTGAATATTTGCTAATGAGTGGTAATTTTTTGTTTTTAATAATCTTTTTCCATGTGTCTTTGCTCTTAATTCAAGCTGGAAATTCAGCTGTTAGGCAAAGCTCCTAGTTCTGACAATTACAGAATAGTAGTGATATACTATAAATACTAAAACCACCACAAAACAATAGGTACCACTGCATTTACAAATACCAAAACAATACAATAAACATTCATACAATGACATTTATATTTCAGCCATGACCATAAAAGCCTTAAATTTAGAGAATTAAATTTTTTTATTTTCTCTTCAATTCTACTAATAAACTACTTTCATTATCCTAGTACTTACTAAAAGCCACAGAAAGATGGAGGATAGCACTGACAAAGTCTCCAAACCTCAAAGTCCCGTCTTTCCTCATGTAGCGCAGCACCAATATTGACACCACTTCTGTGCTTAGTTGGAACCCTAAAAAATAAAGAAGTGAAAATGTAAAAATGATTTTGATAAAAATTATGATTTTCTAGAATCATAATGTAAGTTACAGTAGCAACAGTGCAAGAATACACAATACCTGTATAAACACTGGATATACTGAATAGAATATTGAGCTTCTAAGTACATACTGTATAAACATTCACTGATAAGAAGCCACTTATAATGTACTGTTTGTATTACTATAAACCTGAACAAATATAGCTCGAGTTTTTATAAAAATAAAATTGTACTATTAAGACTCAACATACTACAATACTAGTAATGTACCTGTAATCTTACTAAAATTTACTGAATTACTATAACAGTTTAATACTAAGCAGTTTAGATCTTCAGAGCAGCAAGGGTGAAACTGTACAGGACTTAACTACCCGCCCACTCCACGAACCTGCCGCAAAGTACATTAACGCTTCACGACTGATGTTACAAAAAATCTTAGCTAAATCACTAATCTCTCCTCATATCATTACATTGACAAATGTGTGAAATTTCAGTTTATAGATCTTGAAGATTTTTTTTAATAGCAGTTATTTTAACCTTAATGACAGATGCATTCCAGAGAAAAGTGATGCTAAGCAAAATTTACATAAAAGAGAAGTCATTTTCCCACAGACTACAATGTTAGAAAGGAGACTCATCATGAGAAGTATGTACCCAGATGCTGGTGAAGGGCTCGAAGTCTGGGAATTGGAGATATCCTCCCAGTCATTGGATTGAACCTACTACCTGCTAATCCCCCAGATGCTGTATGACCTAGATATGCAGCATTTCCTTAATAATGATAATACACTTGTAGATTCATTCTGAGAAAATCTTTTAAATTTGAAACATTGAGGGAAGTATCAGAAGGGTAACCTTTACAAAGAAATAAATCTTTATCTTTATGATTCAATCAATACAATACAGTATATACCATCCCACATTCCAGTGATGACTGGTTTCTTGATGACATCTTTTTTTCTCTTAGTTATTTATACAATGTGTTTGCTTTGGGTAAATATTTATTTTGTACATGTATAGTGGGCAAATTTTTTGGTAAAAATTGTTCAATAAATGTGAGGTCTGTAATAAATCTTTTCAAATATATTTATTTTTATCTATGGTTGTTTAGTTGATCCATGTGTGAAGGGCTCATTTTTTATTTGTAGTAAAAATTTCTCCTAAGGTTCTCACTAATCAAAATTGTTATCTAATATATCCTCAGGTACTAAGGGAAATTACACCAAATGAGCTCTATGTGGGGGATAATTGTACTAGAATTTAAATACATTGGGAAACACCATTAACAAATCATGAACTATAAAAATTAAGAACACTGTTTCCTCATTATTCCAGTGAACATGCATATTCTACTTGTAAAATCAGAAGAAACAAGATTGATAAAGGTAATACTGACCAACATCTTCAAGTGCATCTCTAAGTCTTTCTGCCTTGAGAATACCAGTTCTCTCTTTTGTATGAGTCTTGAAAGCATTCTGCCAGAATTTTAGACTGACCATCAGATCTTTAAAATCTGAAAATCGTAAACGTCCTGTGGAAGAGCACTGGTAAGCTAGTTAAGGAAAAAATTGACAAACAAGATAATACAATCAAGGTTATAACACTTATATTTTGTATTCAAACAAAAATTTTTAATGTGAAGCAGCTAAGGCTAATGGTAGTTCATGCAGACTTTCCATCCACGACAAAAATATTGTAGCTATAGTACTGAAGATGAGCTAGAACGAAGTACATTATTAATTGAGGTCCATGGTCTGATCCCTGGTATGGGTGGAAAACATTGGGTGTTTCCTTAAAACACCCACTGTCCATGTTCATCTAGCAGTAAACAGGTACCTGGGTGTTAACTGATTGGTGAGGGGTGCATCCTGGGGACAAAATTAACCTAATTTGACTGAAATGGTCTACATAACAAGGGGCTTTCTATATAGTAGGTCACTGATATCAGTTAGGTCTGTATAAGCTGCATCATGTACTTGTAGAAATTAAGATTATGATTATTATTATGACAAAAATACATCATATTTGATGAGATAATCATGTACCCTCATTATACAAACCTTAATGTAGAAGTATTAGATGAAATTTAGTTAGATAACCTAGTGCATTAATCAAATTTTGCATCATTAGATCAAAAATAAATGCAAGACAGCTGGTGGAAGAATCAGATGCAGTTGTATATGAAGACTAGAAATACATGTACATACACATAAGACAGTAGAATATGAGGTAATCAATCCCACAGCCCAGTAGTAGGTGATAAGCACCAGTCTTGAAGAATCTGAACCACAGGCAGGAAGATTAGCACTTACATACCCAGATGTTGCACGTGTCTTAATTCATTATCTTGTCGGTATTCTATAACATTAATATACAAGTTGTCAGACACAGCAACATCAAGGGATCATCTCCACAACCTGCTAACTCTTGGCCCAACTTTTGTGCATTCTCTACTTCCACTGGGAAATCCTGCCTACCAGTGACAATGTCTTTGTCTGCTGCACCTTATCTGACTGCAGAATATAAGTGCCAATCTTACTGCCTGTGCTTCAGATTTTTCAAGAGACTGATTAACTTGTCTTCTACTGTCTTCTGTGTATATTTCTACAGTCTTCAGATTGCATGTCCATGTATTGTATTGATAAAGCCTTATCTAATCAGTCATCTTGTCGATGTTGTACACCACTGATATACGTCCAGGAAGGTACTTGCAATAAGACCTCCTTATTGACCTATCCTCCTTTATTAATGCCTTCGATTTCCTCAGGAAATTAAATTTAATAATAATAATAACAATAATCCAATTTTTCAACACATTGGCCACTTTTACCATCATTTACACATAATCACCGTCTTTGGAGAGGCACCCAGATACGACAGTTTAGGTGTCACTCCATCCTGTAAAGTGCAGGCATTGTATTTCCCACCTCCAGGACTCAAGTTCAGTTATAAACAACAAAATTCAAGCCTGTTCAATGTTTTGCACTCTTAATTACCTGTTTATACTGTCTGGTGTGTAGTAAACAAATGTGAATAACTTGGATAGGATTACCTATTTTTACTGACACATGAACAGTCATCATAAGTGGTAGAAACTTACTAGTGTTATGGAGTTTGACCTTTTAACACAGACTGCAAATAGTTCTTGATACATCCTTTTCTCTGAGTTGTGACGAGTTCAACATTTGAAGCTTTTTCTAGTACAGTACATATATCAATGGGATGAAATTCATAAGGCATCTAGATATGAAATGTTGTGATAATGGGAGATTTTAACTTTAGACAAATTGATTGGAACAATATGACAGGAAATCTTGAGTCTAGTGACTTTCTTGATACAGTTCAGGATTGCTTTTTAGAACAGGTTGTGACAGAACCAACTAGAGGAAATCTGCTTGATTTGGTTCTTGCCAACAAAGATTCAATAATTAATAATCTTGAGGTTAATGATAAGCTTTGGAAAAGTGATCACAAATCAATTAGTTAGACGATGTAAGGTAGGCCTGTGTCCTCCACAGAGACTCCACGGGGCATATGAACTGGAATGAGCCACAACTCGTTCTCACCGAACCAGACCTCAGACGCCGACAGTGCCTAGAAGCCTCACTAATCGCTGTCACCGACACCATAGAACATAACACTGGAAACTACAAAATTTCAAAAACATTGGCATACATGATACTTAAGCACCACCAACCCAACAACACAGGAGTCACATGATTTCATCGTCTACCCGTCCTCATCCCAACATGACATTCTTCAGGTCACCGTGCGTCACTCACACCTCACTCTCCACCTATATATATATAATGTCTTTCTACCTCTGTATGTTAGAAGTGATCAAGGTCCCAGGACCGAAACGTTTTCTAATAAATATGTCATAGTGTTTGCTTACGTGTCTTTCTAAACCATATCATGGAATTACCAAGATAACTGCAATCAAATCTCTGTCCCAGATTTTTGCTTGGCTGACTTCGTGGGACTGAAAAATTACCTGGGTGGGCTAAATTGGGATGTCCTGACTATGGGTCAGGTAGGTGATCTTGGTTGCCAATATGACATTTTTCAGAGCATAGTTCTAGCTGCCCAGACAACTTTTGTTCCGAGTAGGGAAATTAGTTCTAACAAAAATGATCCCAAATGGATGAATAGATTAAAACATCTCATTGGTCAAAAGAGAGGCATATATAGGCATATCAAAAGAGGGGATGGGCAGTTAAGAAATCAATATATTCAATTAGAGAGAGAAATAAAGAAAGGAATAAAAAGAGCAAAAAGGGATTATGAAGCTAAGGTTGCAAGGAATTCAAAGACTAACCCAAAAGGGTTCTTTCAGGTATACAGAAGTAAGATTAGGGACAAGATTGGCCCACTTAAGAGTAACTCTGGTCAGATCACTGACAGTGATAAGGATATGTGTGAAATTCTCGATACCTACTTCCTCTCAGTTTTCACCCAGGAAAATACTAGCGATATTCCTGAAATAATAGATTATGTAGAACAGGATAATAAACTATGTACAATTGCGGTAACTAGTGACATGGTCCTCAGACAAATAGAGAAACTAAAACCTAACAAATCCCCAGGCCCTGATGAACTGTTTGCAAGGGTGTTAAAGGAATGTAAAGAGGAACTTAGCATACCTTTGGCTAATCTTTTTAACATATCACTACAAACTGGCATAGTGCCTGATAAGTGGAAAATGGCAAATGTAATACCTATTTACAAGGCAGGTGATGGGTCCTTGGCTTCAAACTATAGACCAATAAGCCTTACCTCCATAGTGAGAAAATTTATGGAATCAATAATTGCTGAAGCAATTCATAGCCATCTTGATAGGCATAGATTAATTAATGAATCTCAACACGGTTTTACATAGGGGCGTTCCTGTCTTACGAATTTACTAACACTAAGGTGTTTGAGGAGGTAGATCATGGTAATGAATATGATATTGTGTATATGGACTTCAGTAAGGCTTTCAATAGAGTTCCACATCAGAGGCTATTGAGGAAACTTAAGGCACACAGAATAGGAGGAGAAATTTTTTCCTGGGTAGAGGCATGGCTGACAAATAGGCAGGAGAGAGTTTGCATAAATGGGGAGAAATCAGAATGGGGGCACATCACAAGCAGTGTTCCTCAGGGGTCAGTGTTGGGCCCGTTGTTGTTCACAATTTACATAAATGACATAGATGAGGGAATAAATAGCAACATAAGCAAATTTGCTGATGACACCAAAATAGGCTGTCCAGTTCATTCTAATGAGGACACTAGAGCACTCCAGGATGATTTGAATAGACTGATGCAATGGTTGGAGATAGATTTTTTAGATTTAGATGTTGCCACCGAAGTGGCTAGTTTATTGTGCACCCCATATCCTTCCTGTGGACGGTAGCGCGAGAGCATATGGATACACAAAAGGCCTAGGAACTAGGCCCCAAAGGGTTAACAGGAATACATATGGATTTATATCTATATATCTAAGGGAGGAGGAAGTTCGGGTGAGATATAAGCGACTATTGGCAGAAAGGTGGGCTAGTGCAAAGATGAGTGGTGGGGGGGTTGAAGAGGGTTGGAATAGTTTTAAAAATGCAGTATTAGAATGTGGGGCAGAAGTTTGTGGTTATAGGAGGGTGGGGGCAGGAGGAAAGAGGAGTGATTGGTGGAATGATGAAGTAAAGGGTGTGATAAAAGAGAAAAAGTTAGCTTATGAGAGGTTTTTATAAAGCAGAAGTGTATATGGAGAGTAAAAGAAAGGTGAAGAGAGTGGTGAGAGAGTGCAAAAGGAGAGCAGATGATAGAGTGGGAGAGGCAGTGTCAAGAAATTTTAATGAAAATAAGAAAAAAATTTGGAGTGAGTTAAACAAGTTAAGAAAGCCTAGGGAAAGTATGGATTTGTCAGTTAAGAACAGAGTAGGTGAGTTAGTAGATGGGGAGAGTGAGGTATTAGGTAGATGGCGAGAATATTTTGAGGAACTTTTAAATGTTGAGGACGAAAGGGAGGCGGTAATTTCATGCACTGGTCAGGGAGGTATACCATCTTTTAGGAGTGAAGAAGAGCATAATGTAAGTGTGGGGGAGGTATGTGAGGCATTACGTAGAATGAAAGGGGGTAAAGCAGCTGGAACTGATGGGATCATGACAGAAATGTTAAAAGCAGGGGGGATATAGTGTTGGTATTTTTGTTTAATAAGTGTATGAAAGAGGGGAAGGTACCTAGGGATTGGCGGAGAGCATGTATAGTCCCTTTATGTAAAGGGAAAGGGGACAAAAGAGATTGTAAAAATTATAGAGGAATAAGTTTATTGAGTATACCAGGAAAAGTGTACGGTAGGGTTATAATTGAAAGAATTAGAGATAAGACAGAATGTAGGATTGCGGATGAGCAAGGAGGATTCAGAGTGGGTAGGGGATGTGTAGATCAAGTGTTTACATTGAAGCATATATGTGAACAGTATTTAGATAAAGGTAGGGAAGTTTTTATTGCATTTATGGATTTAGAAAAGGCATATGATAGAGTGGATAGAGGAGCAATGTGGCAGATGTTGCAAGTATATGGAATAGGTGGTAAGTTACTAAATGCTGTAAAGAGCTTTTATGAGGATAGTGAGGCTCAGGTTAGGGTGTGTAGAAGAGAGGGAGACTACTTCCCAGTAAAAGTAGGTCTTAGACAGGGATGTGTTATGTCACCATGGTTGTTTAATATATTTATAGATGGGGTTGTAAAAGAAGTAAATGCTAGGGTGTTCGGGAGAGGGGTGGGATTAAATTATGGGGAATCAAATTCAAAATGGGAATTAACAGTTACTTTTTGCTGATGATACTGTGCTTATGGGAGATTGTAAAGAAAAATTGCAAAGGTTAGTGGATGAGTTTGGGTAGGTGTGTAAAGGTAGAAAGTTGAAAGTGAACATAGAAAAGAGTAAGGTGATGAGGGTATCAAATGATTTAGATAAAGAAAAATTGGATATCAAATTGGGGAGGAGGAGTATGGAAGAAGTGAATGTTTTCAGATACTTGGGAGTTGATGTGTCAGCGGATGGATTTATGAAGGATGAGGTTAATCATAGAATTGATGAAGGAAAAAAGGTGAGTGGTGCATTGAGGTATATGTGGAGTCAAAAAACGTTATCTATGGAGGCAAAGAAGGGAATGTATGAAAGTATAGTAGTACCAACACTCTTATATGGGTGTGAAGCTTGGATGGTAAATGCAGCAGCGAGGAGACGGTTGGAGGCAGTGGAGATGTCCTGTCTAAGGGCAATGTGTGGTGTAAATATTATGCAGAAAATTTGGAGTGTGGAAATTAGGAAAAGGTGTGGAGTTAATAAAAGTATTAGTCAGAGGGCAGAAGAGGGCTTGTTGAGGTGGTTTGGTCATTTAGAGAGAATGGATCAAAGTAGAATGACATGGAAAGCATATAAATCTATAGGGGAAGGAAGGCGAGGTAGGGGTCATCCTCGAAAGGGTTGGAGAGGTTTTGTGGGCGAGGGGCTTGGACTTCCAGCAAGCGTGCGTGAGCGTGTTAGATAGGAGTGAATGGAGACGAATGGTACTTGGGACCTGACGATCTGTTGGAGTGTGAGCAGGGTAATATTTAGTGAAGGGATTCAGGGAAACCGGTTATTTTCATATAGTCGGACTTGAGTCCTGGAAATGGGAAGTACAATGCCTGCACTTTAAAGGAGGGGTTTGGGATATTGGCAGTTTGGAGGGATATGTTGTGTATCTTTATATGTATACGCTTCTAAACTGTTGTATTCTGAGCACCTCTGCAAAAATAGTGATAATGTGTGAGTGTGGTGAAAGTGTTGAATGATGATGAAAGCATTTTCTTTTTGGGGATTTTCTTTCTTTTTTGGGTCACCCTGCCTCGGTGGGAGACGGCCGACTTGTTGGAAAAAAAAAAAATCTATAGTTCACTTATCTGTTATAAGCAAATTTAGGAAATTTGCTTAGTATATCTGGTATCTTATTTTCATTAATAAGATATCTTGACATGTCACATAGGTTATTATACTGTCTCTCTATTCCTCAATAAGTGGACAATTAAGCACATAATGTTCAAGAGAGTGACCATATGCCTGATCACATAATTTACATTTAGTTTGATCATCATCTGTGTGTCTCCCAAACTGCCAGAAGTACTTGTAACCAAGCCTAAGCCTGGCCACTACAACATCAGTCAGTCTGTTCACATTGCACGTTGCTCCATAAACATACTTATCTACGTTCATGGTTGGAGAAGTGGCAGATGCAGTTTAATATTGACAAATGCAAAGTTCTAAATGTTGGACAGTTAAATAACCATGTCACATATAAACTAAATAATGTAGATCTTAATACTACTGATTGCAAAAAGGATTTAGGAGTTCTGGTTAGCAGTAATCTAAAATCAAGACAACAGTGCATTAGTATTTTTTTTTTTTATTATCACACCGGCCGATTCCCACCAAGGCAGGGTGGCCCGAAAAAGAAAAACTTTCACCATCATTCACTCCATCACTGTCTTGCCAGAAGGGTGCTTTACACTACAGTTTTTAAACTGCAACATTAACACCCCTCCTTCAGAGTGCAGGCACTGTACTTCCCATCTCCAGGACTCAAGTCCGGCCTGCCGGTTTCCCTGAATCCCTTCATAAATGTTACTTTGCTCACACTCCAACAGCACGTCAAGTATTAAAAACCATTTGTCTCCATTCACTCCTATCAAACACGCTCACGCATGCCTGCTGGAAGTCCAAGCCCCTCGCACACAAAACCTCCTTTACCCCCTCCCTCCAACCCTTCCTAGGCCGACCCCTACCCCGCCTTCCTTCCACTACAGACTGATACACTCTTGAAGTCATTCTGTTTCGCTCCATTCTCTCTACATGTCCGAACCACCTCAACAACCCTTCCTCAGCCCTCTGGACAACAGTTTTGGTAATCCCGCACCTCCTCCTAACTTCCAAACTACGAATTCTCTGCATTATATTCACACCACACATTGCCCTCAGACATGACATCTCCACTGCCTCCAGCCTTCTCCTCGCTGCAACATTCATCACCCACGCTTCACACCCATATAAGAGCGTTGGTAAAACTATACTCTCATACATTCCCCTCTTTGCCTCCAAGGACAAAGTTCTTTGTCTCCACAGACTCCTAAGTGCACCACTCACTCTTTTTCCATCATCAATTCTATGATTCACCTCATCTTTCATAGACCCATCCGCTGACACGTCCACTCCCAAATATCTGAATACGTTCACCTCCTCCATACTCTCTCCCTCCAATCTGATATTCAATCTTTCATCACCTAATCTTTTTGTTATCCTCATAACCTTACTCTTTCCTGTATTCACCTTTAATTTTCTTCTTTTGCACACCCTACCAAATTCATCCACCAATCTCTGCATTAGTGTTCGCACTAAAGCTAACAGAATTCTTGGCTTCATATCTAGAAGTATAAATAATAGAAATCCTCAGGTTGTTCTTCAACTTTATATATCCTTGGTTAGGCCTCATTTAGACTATGCTGCTCAGTTCTGGTCACCGTATTACAGAATGGATATAAATGCTCTGGAAAACGTACAGAGGAGGATGACAAAGATGATCCCATGTATCAGAAATCTTCCATATGAGGATAGACTGAGGGCCCTGAATCTGCACTCTCTTGAAACCCGTAGAATTGGGGGGATATGATCGAGGTGTATAAATGGAAAACAGGAATAAATAAAGGGGATGTAAATAGCGTGCTGAAAATTTCCAGCCAAGACAGGACTCGCAGCAATGGTTTCAAGTTGGAAAAATTCAGATTCAGGAAAGATATGGGAAAGCACAGGTTTGGTAACAGAGTCGTGGATGAGTGGAACAAACTCCTGAGTACAGTTATTCAGACTAAAACATTATGTAGTTTTAAAAATGGGTTAGATAAATACATGAGTGGGTGTGGGTGGGAGTTGGACCTGACTAGCTTGTGCTGCTGGGTCTGGTGCTGTGCTCCATCATTGAGTGGGGGTGACAAGATTGGGTGGGTCATTGGGCTAATCCGAAGGGTTGGGGGGGGGGGAGTCATTGGGCTAATCCGAGGGGCTGGGGGGGGAGTCATTGGGCTAATCCGAAGGGTTGGGGGGGAGTCATTGGGCTAATCCGGGGGGACACATGGACCTGCTCTGCATGGGTCAGTAGGCCTGTCGCAGTGTTCCTTCTTTCTTATGTTTGTTCTTAATACAGTGATACCTCAAGATACGAAATTAATTCGTTCCAGAAGGCTGTTTGAGTGCCGATACTGAACGAATTTGTTCCCATGAGGAATAATGTAAATTAGATTAATCCATTTCAGACCCCAAAAAATACGCTTACAAAAGCACTTACATAAATGCACTTACATAACTGTTCGAGTTTTGAGCTGTTCGTATCCCGAGGCACCACTGTATATGAAAGTGTTAAATATAGTAGTGATAAGTTTGAGAGATATTCAAATTTAGGGAGAGTACTGTACTTGCTGTATCTAAATATGATTATTTCATAATCCCAGCACTACTATGTAAGCCACAGATCAAGGAAATATACATACAGTTCTTCAAATATACTGCTTGCATGAATATTGAGATAAAGACATTAACATTTTTGTGCTTAAATGTGGCCTGGTGGCTAAAGCTCCCGCTTCACACATGGAGGGCCCGGGTTCGATTCCCGGCGGGTGGAAACATTTCGACACGTTTCCTTACATCTGTTGTCCTGTTCACCTAGCAGCAAATAGGTACCTGGGTGTTAGTCGACTGGTGTGGGTCGCATCCTGGGGGACAAGATTAAGGACCCCAATGGAAATAAGTTAGACAGTCCTCGATGACGCACTGACTTTCTTGGGTTATCCTGGGTGGCTAACCCCCTGGGGTTAAAAATCTGAACGAAATCTTATCTTATCTTATAGACGATACACATGTTACATTTTATGTGCTCACCATGTTCTTACATCTAAATTAGGGAGCCTTCTGTTTAGCAAATTTACCTATATATTGTCAAATTACTAAAGTTAATGGTTGCTTGAGTATAAGGACATAATATATGTATATCAGGAACACTCAGCAGAATTAAAAAACAGTCCTATTGGTTACTGAGATAATATTAATTAAAGCTGACCATGTAAAACCTAACAAATCTTGATGGGGCCAAACAAATCTTAGTTTGTGTAAATTTGCACACTAAAAAGTTGCTAATGCACAAGTAACAAATTTCACATCTGTCAAATAAATGTTTTGTAATAGTATACAGTACTATAGTAAGGGTTTTACAAACTGCCAAAAATTTTTATAGTGTGCATCTTATGAACACAGTAACAAAAATTTATTCATTACCTTGGTGACTATGGTTCATATCCCCTAAACTGAAAACCAAGAGCAGGATTTTGTGTAAAATGTGCTAAACAGTTTTTCCATGCCCAAATGTCTCTTTATTCTGGACAGTCAAACTTATCAATGTCAATGTTAATCACAGTAGAGTAATTTAAAGAGATGGTTTCTGTCATTCTCTGAAATAAAAATGAACCCAAGTCTGAAACAAATTTTATTATACCATCATAATATTGTATTATAATGCCAAGAGCAAGGGGTCAGTAACCCCTTCTCCTGCATACCATACTAAATTTAAAGAGAAACTTTCATTTTTCTTGTTAGGTCACCTTGCTTCCGTGGGATGTGGCCAGTTTGTTGAAAAAAAAAAATAGTATTATTTTGCAAATCTAGGTTCAAGGGACCAGGGAAAACAACCCACACCCCTCCTTTCTGGGAATTTGGGGGTGGGGGGGACTGTACTTTTAATGTGCAAATATCAAATTCAATATACGAAAAGTACTAACTGCTGTGAATGTAGTCTAGGTATAATTTACTTATTTGGAGTTTCACATTTACTCAGAAGAAATAATGCATGCTGAAAGTGATTGATAAATTTATGTGCTAACACTTAAATAATCAAATTACAGTATGTATAAGTAACATAAAAGGATACATCCAGAGCAAGTATTACTTGCCGACAGATGTCTAAACTGGCACAGCTTTTTATATAGTCTGTAAGCAAGAAAATTAATTCTTTAGGGAATAAACAGAAATATTAAATTATTCTTATGTTTAAATTAAAATATGAAGTACAGGATTCACTTTTTCTTTAGTAATTACAGTATTTCTGTAATGGGTTATATTTACACGTAATATGTATAGAAGCTTTGTTTTTCAATTCCTGGAATTCCAAAGAAAACTTTAAATCAGTGATTCATAAGCAATGATATGTATTTAATTTGATTTAGTGATAATATACAGACTGAAACAATCAGTCTCAAAATACCTTGCTCAGCCTAAATTTTTTTTTTTTTAACTAGGTTTCTTTGTATCAAGACCATCAAATGTGAAATTTGAGAGAATGACTTCCCTGATCAAGGACTATATTTGGAAGCAAGGTAACTAACTTACCATTTGGTAAACAGGCTTCAAGAAGTTCATGCAATTCAAATGCATTGACAGTGCGATGTTCATCAGCAACCTGAAGGAAGACAGCTTCATACTGCTGCAAGCTCTTGCCATCCACTGATCCTCGAGCCTTGAGAAGAGCTGGCTTACAGCATAAATTTTATATACAGGAGGGCCCCGCTTTACGGCGTTCCGCTTTACGGCGTTCCGCTAATACGGACATTTCAAATTATGACCAAAACTCACTATACGGCTCCCCCCAATGATGGTGATGTGTCTACCAGTCTAATAAAATTTATGATTAACTTTTATTAACAATTCCCTCATTATTTTGGACTGAAAGTACAGCATAAATTTTATTTATAATAAATGTGCTACAATAGTCTAAATTGGCATTCATAAGAACATAACTGAAGAGCATTGCAGACAAATTCCTGGACAGGCTAAGCTGATCCTATTCATACTTAACTATTCTCACTCATGTATGTGTAACCTATTTTAAAACTACCCAGAGTATCCACTTATAAAATTATGCAAAATTTTTCACTTGCTTACAACCACTGTTTTTCTATTTCCTCACTGGTTTCAATATTCCATATCAACAAAATCTTCCAATTATCCCTTTTCCCCATATCATCACATAAAATGCATAATGTGCAATAATATATTAATATGCTTGTCTGCCCCTTTGTAATTCCCAAATTTATTGTTTATTACCTGTAATCATAATCCAACCTGTAATCCTTACAATAATTGAATATGATAAATGGATTAAATAACGAGTTAATACGCTTGTTTGCCCTCGTAATTCCCAATTTTGTTGGTTATAACCCTTTAGAGATGTTTTGGTATGGCTTGGACCATTTACAAAGTCAGTGTGACTCTGTAAATGGCCCAAGTAGGACCAAAACGTCATCATACGCTCCTCTCTCCTATGTGTGGGTTATCTGCGTGTTGTTCTAGTCATGGTATTGTGCCTTTTTGTTCTTTCTAAACATTGTATCATACTGAAACAAAATATTATTATTATTCTTAGATCTACAATTATTCTTAGGAAGTAGGTTGGTAGACAGCAACTGCCCAGGGAGGAACTACTGTCCTGCCAAGTGAGTGTAAAACAGACACCTGTAATTGTTTTACATGATGGTAGGATTGCTGGTGTCTTTTTTTCTGTCTCAAACATGCAAGGCTTCAGGTATGTCTTGCTACTTCTACTTACACTTAGGTCACACTACACATACATGTACAAGCATGTATATACACACCTCTCGGTGGGATACAACCGGTGCGTTAAATGAAAGATCTACAATTATTCAAAATGACATTCATCCAATATAATGGGTCTAATTATCCACAAATTTGCAATAGTAAGATTTAAAACGTTATTCAGTACAGTACTTCAACTGGTACTTACTTAAGTTTAAGGGGTTTCGACGAGAAGACTCTTAGCGTGAAGGATGATTCCTGGCCTGGCTCAAAGGTAGTGGGCAGCAAGATGTATCCTCCCTGCTCCAACTGTACTCTTTCACTAACCTAGACATAAAAAAGTTCCATTAACACACCAATGATACCCCTTAACACCAATGAGACATTGATTATAAAAATTATAAGAGTTAATGTTAATAGTTATGTAAGCTTATGCTTGTTATCACAAGGAAAAGTGAAACAGGTAGTGGAATCTTCGCACTCAAACTTAATTCAGTCCAGAAGACTGTTCGAGTACTGATCTGTCTGAGTACCGAACGAATTTTTCCCAATCAATTTTCTTTTTGTATGGCTGTTATCACTAACTCTCTTAGCCCCATGGTGACTTATTTAAACAAATAATATAAAAAAGTACAAAAAACTGCAAAGAAACATGAAATAGTTTACAGCAAAGTTCTGGCAGGTTGTGTTTGTTTGGTTGAGTGCAGAGCAAACTGTCGACTACTGAGCGATTTGTTTACCGAACAAAGTGTTTGAATATCGAATTGTTTGAGTAGGGAGCTGTTTGAGTACTGAGGTTCCACTATATGTCTTTCTGAAAAACTGTGAAGAGCAGATCTATTAGACTTATATATCATGGGTACAGGATTATAATACAACAGTAGTTCAATTCAAAATTTGTATTTCACACTGACCATTCAAAATTAATTTAGACTTAGAATGACCAGATTGCAGTCTCACTAATGTCATTTTCAAAAAAATATACATTACTACTATGGTTATTAGAAACACTTGCTGGATACATTAGATAGTTTAAAAGGAAGAAGTTGCTAAAAAGCACTGAATCTTGAGCATTATATATCCACAGATATTAATTATGAAATAACTGTATATAGTTTATAATATTTGGAAGAGTTAAATCAAGATAAGAGCTTTCTCTAAGCTCAAGTAATTGTATGACCCATATAGTTTAGCGCTTATTTTTAATAATAATAATAATCCTTCCTCCATCAGAGACGACTAAAATGCCAAGAGCATGGGGCTAGTAACTCCTTTTCCTGTATAAATTACTAGATGCAAAAAGAAGAAAAATTTCCATTATTTCTTTTTCGGGTCACCCTGCCTTGGCGGGAGATGGCCAGCGTGTTGGAAAAAAAAAATAAGAATTAGTTCCAATTACCTGGTAATACTAGATACTGAAATACAGTGGTACCCCGAGTTTCAAACTTTTTTTTGTTCCAGAAGGCTGTTCGAGTGCCGTTACTGAACGAATTTGTTCCTATAAGGAACAATGTAAATTAGATTAGTCTGTTTCAGACCCCGAAAAATACACTTACAAAAGCACTTACAATAATATACTTACATAATTGGTCAAGTTGGGAGCAGTTCGATACTCAGGGTACCACTGTACATTTCCTTGATGGGGATTCTTAACCATGTAAAACTGTTTGTAAATAAGCAATGAACAGACTTCTAACAAGGGGGCAAATAAACACTCACTTGTCTGCTGTTTGTATACTGAGAGTTGATGAGGGATTTATTTTTTTTGAAGAAAGCTTTACTAATAGAGTCAAGTCCACTTTTGGAGAGAGGATAGGCTGTGAAACCAATCACCTGTAATAGAAGACATTGACAAAATATTACACGAAAAATTGCAGTAAATTTCTTAATTCACACTAGCACAGCATCAAATTATGGGTACAATGTATTACGTTTACAATTTTCATATGCGAGTCAATATGCAGGAAATGTGTATAACTTATTCAAGGGATTCAGCTACCCATTTCCTCTAAAATCACACAAACATTAAAGATTATAGCACACCAAATAAGATTTGCTGAAACATTTTTAGCATTTGTTTCACCTAGTAGTATTGATAGGTGAAAGGCAAAGACATCTCTTATTAGGTTTAAGCTATAGCCACAATTACCTTAGGTTCCATAACTGAATGTTGGTTGAGGGAGATAACCACCTCCTCCATGTCACTCAGGATCAGGTGGAGCTGTGGGTTAATGTGGAAGGTATCTGTTGAAGAGAAGTGCATATATTAAAAATTCAAAGCAGTGTAAAGAATAAACAAATTCATCATTACTTGCTACGTAGCCACCTTTCCAGAAGGATACAGCCATTATCAATGATGACCCATTGAATTGCAACACCACCAAAACTCAAACCCAGCTAATTTATTGATCTCCATGTGTTAGCCATGCTCATTCCAAAAACACTTCCAATTCCAAAAACTACTCACCTTTACTCCAATCTAACATGCTCAGTGCTTATAAATGCCTGCTGCATGCTCATACCCCCATTTCTTAATAATACTTTCATTGTTTTCTCTTGACCTTTCCTCAGACACCCTTTACACTTTCATCCACTCCAGATTTATATACCCTCTTGACATGCATTGCTCCAATTTTCATGTAAAGAAATCATGGCAATCCGTCTTCTGGCCCTGTGAATTACATCAGTATTTATTCTCTGCATAATATTCAAACTAAACACTGCCTCCAACCTCCTTCCCACTGTAATAACCAGAGACCATACTTCACAATCAGTCTACAACTACTCATAACTGGAAAGGCCATTCTCAATACTTCAGAAAGTACAGTAGCAGTTCTGTTATTAGTCTGAATCACTTTCTGTAAAGATAACTATAGACTTAGTTACACATTTACAGGTGTCTTACAAAAACATGATCCACACTGATTACACAACCATTTAGTCTGAGTATGTTGAAAACAATCTTTTCAGCTACAGGGAGCTATAGAGTGTAGGGGAAAAAAATATGAGCTTGACAATCATATATAATTTTTCATTTCAAAATCATTGGTAAAGCTCTGTACAAGTCAGGTACTCCCCCACAAAACAGCCCTCCATCAGATGAAGCAGATGTCTTTCCATGCTCTTCTAAGAGTTATTCAGCTGTAGACACCTTGGAGCTTCCTCCAGTTTTTTGTTAAAGAGGGAGATGATTCTGTTGAATTCTAACCCACGCAACTTACACTAAACTCCCTTTGACTATTGATGCCATTACATCAGTATGCATGATCTAAACAACTTATTAGCAAACATGCTATTAAATTACTTTTGTTATATTAAGATATACAGTACAGTCAGGGGTGGTACCAGGATCTTTTTCTTTGGGGGATTAGGGAAAGGCTAGCTAGTTGGATGGGGTGGCTAGTGGGACTCTAGCATTTGCAGAGCAAGCACACTTATCACTTAGACTGTAACAAATAACAAAAAAAGGCACAATACTGTGACTGGAACGATACACAAATAACCCGCACATAGAAGAGAGGAGCTTACGACGACGTTTCGGTACGACTTGGACTATTTACAAAATCACACTAATGAAAAGGAAAGCAGGATGGGTATATATAGGCAGGAGGTGGTAGTAGTAGTATTAGTGGAGGTGGAAGAAAGTAGTAGTGGAGACTAAGTAGTAGCCGAGGACTAAGATTCATGAATCTTAGTTCCGGCTTCATCTCTGTAGATGCCTTCCTCTCCCACTGCATTGTAAAATGCTCCAAACTTCAGAATACTCGTGACTTAACCTGATTCCTTCTCCTTTTTTCTTCTTCTCCCTCTTCCCCTTTCCTCTTTCCTTTTTCTCCTCTGGGTTGTCTTTCTTCTGCCCTGTGTATTTGTTCCTTCTTTATTTATCTGTTTTAACCCCCCTCGGTGTTCTTGCTCTTACCCTCTGTGGGCACCTAGCTCCCTTGCAGTGCTCCTCTTTCTTAGCATTTGTCTGGCCCCTCTTACTCTTACTACCTCCCCATTACTACTTCCTTCCATCTCCACTACTACTACTACTACCACCACCTCCTGCCTATATACATGTATACCCATCCTGCTCTCCTTTTTGTTAGTGTGACTTTGTAAATGGTCCAAGTCGGACCGAAACATCGCCGTAAGCTCCTCTCTTCTATGTGCGGGTTATTTGTGTATCACTTAGATTGTATATTACAGCTTAAATCAAAATATCAATGCTCTCTAAAGATCCTTTTAGTCACACTTTATAAGAGTGAGAAAACAAATGTCCAAATCAAATTATGTGAATAGTAATGACGTGAAATTATGTCAATATACAACTTGCCATCCAGCAGGCGTGTGTAAGCATGTTAGATAGGAGTGGAGGCAAGTGGTTTTTGGGCCTTGACGTGTTATTGGAATGGTAGCAAAGTAACATTAATGAAAGGATTCAGGGAAACCGGTTAGCCGGACTTAAGTCCTAAAGATGAGAAGTAGAGTTCCTGCACTCTAAGGAGGGGTGGGAATATTAGCAATTTTGAACAGCAGTATTGGTGCCCTTTTGGTAAGACAATGATGGAGCAAGTGACAGTAAAAGTGTTTCTTCTTTTTTTGTGGCCACAATAACTTGGTGGGAAATGGCCAGTGTGTTAATTATAAAAAAAATCGTTAAATCAATATATACGTATATATACAGTAAATTTCTCAACAAGTCGGCCGTCTCCCACCGAGGCAAGGTGACCCAAAAAGAAAGAAAATCCCCCCAAAAGAAAATACTTTCATCATCATTCAACACTTTCACCATCACTCATACATAATCACTGTCTTTGCAGAGGCGCTCAGATACGACAGCTTAGACATTCCTCCAAACTGCCAATATCCCAAACCCTTCCTCTAAAGTTTACCTGGAGTTTACCTGGAGAGAGTTCCGGGGGTCAACGCCCCCGCAGCCCGGTCTGTGACCAGGCCTCCTGGTGGATCAGAGCCTCATAAACCAGGCTGTTGCTGCTGGCTGCACGCAAACCAACATACGAGCCACAGCCCGGCTGGTCAGGAACCGACTTTAGGTGCTTGTCCAGTGCCAGCTTGAAGACTGCCAGGGGCCTGTTGGTAATCCCCCTTATGTATGCTGGGAGGCAGTTGAACAGTCTTGGGCCCCTAACACTTATTGTATGGTCTCTTAACGTGCTAGTGACACCCCTGCTTTTCATTGGGGGGATGTTGCATCGTCTGCCAAGTCTTTTGCTTTCGTAGTGAGTGATTTTCGTGTGCAAGTTCGGTACTAGTCCCTCTAGGATTTTCCAGGTGTATATAATCATGTATCTCTCCTGCCTGCGTTCCAGGGAATACAGGTTTAGGAACCTCAAGCGCTCCCAGTAATTGAGGTGTTTTATCTCCGTTATGCGTGCCGTGAAGGTTCTCTGTACATTTTCTAGGTCAGCAATTTCACCTGCCTTGAAAGGTGCTGTTAGTGTGCAGCAATATTCCAGCCTAGATAGAACAAGTGACCTGAAGAGTGTCATCATGGGCTTGGCCTCCCTAGTTTGGAAGGTTCTCATTATCCATCTTGTCATTTTTCTAGCAGATGTGATTGATACAATGTTATGGTCCTTGAAGGTGAGATCCTCCGACATGATCACTCCCAGGTCTTTGACGTTGGTGTTTCGCTCTATTTTGTGGCCAGAATTTGTTTTGTACTCTGATGAAGATTTAATTTCCTCATGTTTACCATATCTGAGTAATTGAAATTTCTCATCGTTGAACTTCATATTGTTTTCTGCAGCCCACTGAAAGATTCGGTTGATGTCCGCCTGGAGCCTTGCAGTGTCTGCAATGGAAGACACTGTCATGCAGATTCGGGTGTCATCTGCAAAGGAAGACACGGTGCTGTGGCTGACATCCTTGTCTATGTCGGATATGAGGATGAGGAACAAGATGGGAGCGAGTACTGTGCCTTGTGGAACAGAGCTTTTCACCTTAGCTGCCTCGAACTTTACTCTGTTGATGACTACTCTCTGTGTCCTGTTAGTGAGGAAATTATAGATCTATCGACAGACTTTTCCTGTTATTCCTTTAGCACGCATTTTGTGCGCTATTACGCCATCGTCACACTTGCCGAAGGCTTTTGCAAAGTCTGTATATATATTACATCTGCATTCTTTTTATCTTCTAGTGCATTTAGGACCTTGTCGTAGTGATCCAATAGTTGAGACAGACAGGAGCGACCTGTTCTAAACCCATGTTGCCCTGGGTTGTGTAACTGATGGGTTTCTAGATGGGTGGTGATCTTGCTTCTTAGGACCCTTTCAAAGATTTTTATGATATGGGATGTTAGTGCTATCGGTCTGTAGTTCTTTGCTGTTGCTTTACTGCCCCCTTTGTGGAGTGGGGCTATGTCTGTTGTTTTTAGTAACTGTGGGACGACCCCCGTGTCCATGCTCCCTCTCCATAGGATGGAAAAGGCTCGTGATAGGGGCTTCTTGCAGTTCTTGATGAACACGGAGTTCCATGAGTCTGGCCCTGGGGCAGAGTGCATGGGCATGTCATTTATCGCCTGTTCGAAGTCATTTGGCGTCAGGATAACATCAGATAGGCTTGTGTTAACCAAATTTTGTGGCTCTCTCATAAAAAATTCATTTTGATCTTCGACTCTCAGTCTGGTTAGTGGCTTGCTAAAAACTGAGTCATATTGGGACTTGAGTAGCTCACTCATTTCCTTGCTGTCATCTGTGTAGGACCCATCTTGTTTAAGTAGGGGCCCAATACTGGATGTTGTTCTCGACTTTGATTTGGAATAGGAGAAGAAATACTTTGGGTTTCTTTCGATTTCATTTATGGCTTTTAGTTCTTCCCGCGATTCCTGACTCCTATAAGATTCCTTTAGCTCGAGTTCGATGCTTGCTATTTCTCTGACCAGTGTCTCTCTACGCATTTCAGATATATTGACCTCTTTTAGCCGCTCTGTTATTCTTTTCCGTCGCCTGTAAAGGGAGCGCCTGTCTCTTTCTATTTTACATCTACTCCTCCTTTTTCTTAGAGGAATAAGCCTTGTGGCCCAGTGGCCTGGTGGAGGTGGCCCGGTGGCCTGGTGGCTAAAGCTCCCGCTTCACACACGGAGGGCCCGGGTTCGATTCCCGGCGGGTGGAAACATTTCGACACGTTTCCTTACACCTGTTGTCCTGTTCACCTAGCAGCAAATAGGTACCTGGGTGTTAGTCGACTGGTGTGGGTCGCATCCTGGGGGACAAGATTAAGGACCCCAATGGAAATAAGTTAGACAGTCCTCGATGACGCACTGACTTTCTTGGGTTATCCTGGGTGGCTAACCCTCCGGGGTTAAAAATCCGAACGAAATCTTATCTTATCTTATCTTGCATACATCGAGTGCCACCAAGTTAATCTGTTCTAAGCATATGTTGGGGTCTGTGTTGCTTAGTATATCTTCCCAGCTTATATCGGTTAGGACTTGGTTTACTTGGTCCCACTTTATGTTTTTGTTATTGAAGTTGAATTTGGTGAATGCTCCCTCGTGACTAGTCTCATTATGTCGGTCTGGGGCTCCACGCATACATGTCTGAACCTCAATTATGTTGTGATCTGAGTATATTGTTTTTGATATGGTGACATTTCTTATCAGATCATCATTGTTAGTGAAGATGAGGTCTAGTGTATTCTCCAGTCTAGTAGGCTCTATTATTTGCTGGTTTAAATTGAATTTTGTGCAGAGATTTAAAAGCTCGTGTGAGTGTGAGTTTTCATCAGAGCTGCCTCCTGGTGTTATTAATGCAACAATATTATTTGCTATATTCCTCCATTTTAGGTGCCTTAAGTTGAAATCCCCCAGGAGCAAGATGTTGGGTGCAGGAGCTGGAAGATTTTCCAGACAGTGGTCAATTTTTAACAGCTGTTCCTGGAATTGCTGGGATGTTGCATCTGGAGGCTTGTAGACTACCACAATGACTAGGTTTTGGTTCTCGACCTTTGCTGCTAAAACTTCCACTACATCATTTGAGGCATTTAGCAGTTCTGTGCAAACAAGTGACTCTGCAATGTACAGGCCAACTCCCCCCCCCTTTTGCCTGTTCACTCTGTCACATCTGTATAGGTTGTAACCTGGGATCCATATTTCGTTGTCCAAGTGATCCTTTATGTGGGTCTCAGTGAAAGCCGCGAACATTGCCTTTGCCTCTGCAAGCAGTCCACGGATGAAAGGTATTTTGTTGTTTGTTGCTGGCTTTAGACCCTGTATATTTGCAAAGAAGAATGTCATCGGACTGGTGGTATTGTTGGTACTGTGGGGGAGGATTTTTTTTCCGGCATTAGTATCTGTATCTGTTGGTTTGGAGTGTTTATCTGGAGTTTATCTGGAGAGAGTTCCAGGGGTCAACGCCCCCGTGGCCCGGTCTGTGACCAGGCCTCCTTAGGTCAGTGTCCCAGGATGCGACCCACACCAGTCGACTAACACCCAGGTACCCATTTTACTGATGGGGAACATAGACAACAGGTGGAAAGAAACACGTCCAATGTTTCTACTCTGGCTGGGAATCGAACCCAGGCCCTCACCGTGTGAAGCGAGAGCGTTAACCACCAGGCCACCAGAGCCCTCGACTGTGGTTCCACTCCAGGAATGACTGGATGGTGGATTTGGTGAAGGCATTGTGCTTCCCATTTCAAGGACTCAAGTCTAGCTAATAATAATAATAATAATAATAATAACAGAATTCTTCCTGCGTGTTGTATGAGATGACTAAAATGCCGGGAGCAAGGAGCTAGTAACCCTTTCTCCTGTATATGTTACTAATTTTAAAAAGAGAAACTTTTATTTTTTCTTTTAGGTCACCCTGACTCAGTGGGATATGGCTTGTTTGTTGAAAAATAATAATAATAATAATAATAATAATAATCTTTATTTCTACAAGTACATGTATAAGGTATACAGGCCTAGCTGACATCAATGACATACTACTACTATATAAAAAGCTTCTTGTTATGGTGAACACTTCGGGCAAATTAGGTCAATTTTGTCCCCAGGATGCTACCCATACCAGTCGACTAACACCCAGGTATCTATTTTACTGATAGGTACCTGACCAGCTGGGCTGTGATTGCGTGCAGCCAGCAGTAACAGCCTGGTTGATCAGGCCCTGATCCACCATGAGGCCTGGTCACAGACCGGGCCGCGGGGGCGTTGACCCCCAGAACTCTCTCCAGGTAAACACATCCACATCCTAAGGTTTCCACCCGTACCAAAGATCGACCCACGGACCTTAGTGTGTGAGCTGAGTGTGCTAGCAAACGAGCCATGGAACCAATCAAAATAATCAACGGGGGATGATTGTATTTGTCTCCAAATTTGTTTCTAAATCTTAACAAGTAAGTCTGACAATTTATAATATTAATATTTAGCCATTAAAGCTGTACTACATCCAATCAGAGTCAATCAACATGATTTAATTAACAAATTAATGTATCTATATTTTACTCAATAAGTCACACTATAGTAAGAAATCTAAATAAAGCTAAGTATACAGGTATAGTGTATTTCTCTCTCACCTGGGTTGTTCCTGCAACCACCAGCTGTAACACCTCTCTGCCATGCTCCTTGATATACCCGTGAGGTCCAAGGAGTTTTATGCCTGAGAGATGGTTCATCTCTTGAGGTTTCTCCATCTAAATGAATTACTTCCAACTGGGAAAATGTCCGTACAAAGTCACTATAGGCCATCCTGCACGAGGAAAAAAAATATTCGAAGATTTTATGTAACTAGGAGAATGAATTTTGATAAGTTGCATGAGGTTAATTGCCACCTTTGATGAGTTTCAGAGTTTTTACACTCCCAAAGCCTGGTCTTGGCGAGGTTTGCACATTCCTTATACATATTCCTTACAAGCAAGCAAATTCCTTACACATATGCCAGACAAGAAATTTTGCTTTATCATTAAACACTTTACTTTCCCGGGTGGTTTTTTAAAATATATTAATAACAATTTATAATGCAATTTACAGAAAGCAACAGGCTCTTACCAAAACTCTCCGTCAGGTGTGTACTTCAGGTTGAGTCTCTCCTTTTCATGTGGTGGTACTTCATCCCACTCTGGGGCAGCTCTACCCCATGCCCCAAGGTATTCAACATTTGTTCCAAGGGGTGTGCGTAATCTTACCAAGGTCACCTGCTCCCCACTATAACGCTCAACCTGTGTAAATAGTTATTCCTTATAAACTTTCATAAGTGTACTAATAAACTTCTGTGAAATGCTATTAAAGATAAATAGTTGTGAGTTAAGTGTACTATATTAATACTTCTAATGAAATAAGGATACTGTCTGACAGGTCAACGAATAAAGAATGATGAATAATTTATAAACAACTTACAAATCACTGACTAGAATACATAACACTACATAGTTTAAAAGCATGACATCACTAAATAGCAAGAAATTAACATAATTCCTTGAAAAGCACTGAATCTTGTGCATTATACATTCATAGGTATAATTAAGAAATAATCGCATGTACATAGTTTATAATATCAAGCTAAACCTCAAAGATTTAGCTTGATAGGTTTAATAAATTCCCCTACTCATCTTTTGGGCGGTGGTCTAAAGATTAAAGTCCATAAAAATGGAATTTATTATAATCAAGTTAACAAACCTTCTCAATACAGTAAATTCTATAGTTGATTCCCATGACAATGCCACTGGCCAGTTTTTCTGAGTGCATTTTGGAATGTGTGTGGGCAGTGACAACTGCAGTAACAATAGATGTTAAGTCGAGGAGCTTAGATAAGAGTCGCCCGCAAGTGGTTGGGTCTGCCCTCAAGCTTACTGATTCTGCTATTCCACCAGTAAAATCGGACAGTCCATCTAAAGAAGTGCCATACTTCAGGGCTTCATATGAACCATGGAGCCTGAAATTTTTTAAATACAGTTAAGATTTTTTTATTCCAATTTAATCACAGCTAAACCAAAAAAGTAAATACGACAATGCTTTTTCATGCATTACCAAAAGATGCTTATTAATATTATGCAATTCATAGTTAGCATTAAGTTAACCTTAATTTCAAGCTTGCCTTAAGTAGTCTTAATTTACCCAAAATGCAATGCATAACCAGGAGATTTTCCATGTACCGTATTTCATCACTGTAAATTACAGTATCTAATACAGTGGACCCCGCATAACGATGGCATCACATAGCGATTATTTCGCATACCGCTTACTTTAATTGCAAAAATTTTGCCTCACATACCGCTTAAAAACCCGCTTACCGATTTTCGTCCGAGACGCGTCCAATGTGCGGCCTGAGCCACGCTCACATGTTCCGCCGGTGGCATTGTTTACCAGCCAGCCTCCGCGGTAACATCCAAGCATACAATCGGAATATTTCGTATTATTACAGTGTTTTCGGTGCTTTTTCTGGAAAATAAGTGACCATGGGCCCCAAGAAAGCTTCTAGTGCCAACCCTACAGCAATAAGGGTGAGAATTACAATAGAGATGAAGAAAAAGATCATTGATAAGTATGAAAGTGGAGTGCATGTCTCCGAGCTGGCCAGGTTGTATAATAAACCCCAATCAACCATCGCTACTATTGGTGGTACAGCTGCTGCTGCTGCTGCTGCACTGTCAGCTGCTGCTGCTGCTGTAGCACTGTTGTTGGTGTGGCTTATTGAGAATACCAAGAAACAATTAACCCCAGAGGATTTGCCACCCAGGATAACCCAAAAAAGTCAGTGTCATCGAAGACTGTCTAACTTATTTCCACTGGGGTCCTTAATCTTGTCTCCCAGGATGCAACCCACACAAGTCGACTAACACCCAGGTGAACAGGGAAAAATGCCTGGAACTAGTGCTCATATTGGTGAATTTAAAGCCAGCAAAGGTTGGTTTGAGAGATTTAAGAATCGTAGTGGCATACACAGTGTGATAAGGCCTATTCTGGAAGAAAATGCCAAACAGGACCTACAGTACTCAGGAGGAAAAGGCACTCCCAGGACACAGTGTCTCATCAGTCATTGCTGCATCTTCAATAAAGGTAAGTGTCATTTATTCTTCATTTAGTAGACTAGAACATGCACAATATATACTGTGCATGTACTACTCTACTATTGTGCATGTATCCTTCTCTTTGTGTGTGGGAAAATGTATATTTCATGTGGTAAAATTTTTTTTTTCATACTTTTGGGTGTCTTGCACGGATTAATTTGATTTCCATTATTTCTTATGGGGAAAATTCATTCACATAGCGATTATTTCGCATAACAATTACCCCTCTTGCACGGATTAAAATCGTTAACCGGGGGTCCACTGTAATTATTGGATGTTGAAATGAATAAATTTCTATTTTGTGAGTGATCATTATTATTACCTCACTCTTACTATATTACACCTACCATCCGACATACGACCTGCTCGACTTACGACCACTAGACTTGCGACCGTGTTTTTTATGCCAAATTTCTGGGAAATAAACAACTATTTGTGTTGTACACAGTGTTTATCCTAAACCTTACAGTATAAAATACAGTACTAACAACATAAAAAGTAAAGTAAAAATGAAATACCAAAATAAAACAATAAAATAAAGTCATTACAAAAATGTTTTGTTGATATTCAGTAGTAAAGTTCGACTTACGACCATTTCGACTTACGACCGGTTTCTCGGAACCGAACTTGGTCGTAAGTCGGATGGTAGGTGTATTAATATTGTTATTATTAGTTTTATTATTACAATACAGTATTACAAAACACCAACAATGGGAAATGCAAATACACTTACTTTGCGTAAGCCTTTTCGAGAAGAGCTGGCCAGAAATGTGTGAGGGACTGTGAGTGGACGAACACCAGCTTACCATTAACTGTAGGAAGGCGGTCATCTACCAGCACCTCCTTCCACTCCCCACACCACCACACACGGAACCTATCAACATGGGGAAACAAATAGAAAATTTATTTCTTTGTGTAAGGTATTGTGTAAGAATTGAGACACTTAGGCAACACATGGGAATCTTTACTGAAGAAACGTTTCGCCACACAGTGGCTTCATCAGTCCAATACAAAGAAGAAATGGGTAAGGAGAGGAGAAGTTTGAGGTAATTAGTCCCTCAACTTGGAATCGATGTGTTCAGTCCATCACTCTTGTAAGAAATGCAGCATAGGGCCAGAGAGGTGGCTTATATACCGCAGTCAGATGAGGTGAAGCAGGAGGAGGTGGGATCACAGTGGGACCTGTCACTAGTGTAAGTAGGTCGTTGTCCAAAGGTTGGGCAAGCGTTGAAGTCTTTGTACCACATCGATTCCAGGTTGAGGGACTGATTACCTCAAACTTCTCCTCTCCTTACCCATTTCTTCTTTGTATTGGACTGATGAAGCCACTGTATGGCAAAATGTTTCTTCAATAAAGATTCCCATGTGTTGCATAAGTGTCTCAATTCTTCAATTTGTCGGTTTTCTAAAGCATTCATCACACACATGTAGCACAGTACACCAGCACATGTAGCACAGTACACCAGCACATGTAGCACAGTACACCAGCACATGTAGCACAGTACACCAGCACATGTAGCACAGTACACCAGCACATGTAGCACAGTACACCAGCACATGTAGCACAGTACATCAGCACATGTAGCACAGTACATCAGCACATGTAGCACAGTACATCAGCACATGTAGCACAGTACATCACATGTAGCACAGTACATCAGCACATGTAGCAGAGTACACCAGCACATGTAGCACAGTACACCAGCACATGTAGCACAGTACACCAGCACATGTAGCACAGCACATCAGCACATGTAGCACAGTACACCAGCACATGTAGCACAGTACACCAGCACATGTAGCACAGTACATCAGCACATGTAGCACAGTACACCAGCACATGTAGCACAGTACATCAGCACATGTAGCACAGTACATCAGCACATGTAGCACAGTACATCAGCACATGTAGCACAGTACACAAGCACATGTAGCACAGTACATCAGCACATGTAGCACAGTACACCAGCACATGTAGCACAGTACACCAGCACATGTAGCACAGTACACCAGCACATGTAGCACAGTACACCAGCACATGTAGCACAGTACACCAGCACATGTAGCACAGTACACAAGCACATGTAGCACAGTACACCAGCACATGTAGCACAGTACACCAGCACATGTAGCACAGTACATCAGCACATGTAGCACAGTACACCAGCACATGTAGCACAGTACACCAGCACATGTAGCACAGTACACCAGCACATGTAGCACAGTACACCAGCACATGTAGCACAGTACACCAGCACATGTAGCACAGTACACCAGCACATGTAGCACAGAAGACCCAGGATCATGTTTTATGTGCATAACAATATTTTATTGCATGTAAACTACATTATCTGTGCACTGCATAAAAGAAATAAAAGTTTGAATTTGAAACTGTTGATGAGGTAAAACATACGGGCAAGTTCCCTAACTCCTTCAACCCATGTGACATAACATTAAATAGTAACCTAGGAATTAGAAGTTTGTTATGGATCACATTCTAGGAAGGACCTAAAAATTACTCCACTGGAAATAAGCTACTGTACACTGTTTGGGTTTCCTGAATTATCCTGGGTTATTAACTCTCTGGGGTGGTTAGTAATAAAAAAAAGTCTTTCTATCTACAAGCATGAGACTTAAAGGAAATACAATACATACACCAAAAATTGTGTCACTTAACATGATGTCCTATATATGATAAGCTTTAGATGTAATGCTGCAGATTCACTGTATGATTAATAGAATGATATTTAAATAAAAAATAATATCACTTGATCAATTACTGACAGCATATTTCTGTCTTGGTAAATTTTCATATTTAAAAGGTCAGCAAATAATCTTCATTAATGAACTGGGTGATTCTATCCCAATATTTACCACTATTTAGTTTCAAACATCCTCGCTACTAGCTGCCTTAACATTCAAGTAACTGTGTCATGTACCACTCCTATTTTCGTAATCTCACTATCACCTGGACAGTGTGTAGTTTATTACCTGAAGACACCACAGTAGCCAGACTCTGCCTCAAAGTCCTGGTCAGCTGGAACAACACGATAGAAGAGTCCCTTGGTCAGGTGTAGACACCCCAAACATGATACAAACCATCTGTCACCTGCAAGGAATAGTAAGTTATTCATTTTGTTGAAAATGTTTAGGGACATGGCAATAAGAAAAGATAAGAGGAAGGTAAGAAGGCACTAATTAACTAGGTATACCACTAGAAAAATTATATGGTGACTTGTAGCTCAGTAAAGTGCATTCAGCTCACACCTAAAGATCCTGGGTTCAATTCAAATGCAAAATTTGCAGCAACATATTCTGGACAATGAATGTGAACAATTTTGTTATGATTGAGCTTCAGCTGCCTTACCCTATCTGCAATATTAAACATTTTCTATATATATATATATATATATATATATATATATATATATATATATATATATATATATATATATATATATATATATATATATATATATATATATATATATATATATATATATATATATATATATATATATATATATATATATATTATATGTATGTTCCCCCTTATCCTAAAGTGTCGTGAGATTGAGTTCCCCTTAACCTCTTCTCGTAGGGCATACCCTAGCTCTGGGACTAGTCTTGTTGCAAACATTTGCACTTTCTCCAATTTGTCGAATGCTTGACTAGGCGTGGGCTCCATATTGGTACTGCATACTCCAGCATGGGCCTGATATAAAGGTATACAGTGTCTTCTTTCTTTGTTGGGTTCTTTCTTTCTTTCTTTATAATAATAATAATAATAATAATAATAATAATAATAATAATAATAATAAATATCTTTATTTCTACAAGTACATGTACAAGGTATACAGGCCTATCTGACATCAATGACATACTACTATATAGAAAGCCGTTTGTTATGCAGAGCTTTTTCGGCAAATTAGGTCAGCTGTGTCCCAGGATGCGACCCACACCAGTCGACTAACACCTAGGTACCCATTTTATACTGATGGGTGAACATAGACAGCAAGTGTCTTAAGAAACACGTCCTAATGTTTTCCAGCCGTACCAGGGATTCGATCTCCGGACCTCAGTGTGTGAGCTGAGTGCGCTAGCGATCGAGCTGGGTTTATCAGGGCCACTGACAGCATAAGCCGTATCGAGCCCGTCTTCTCGATGGTACGAGGAAAAATTGTTGCCCAAGGCTGGGCAATGAGAGAAAAGGAACAAAAGTTCCTTTGTAAATAGAGATAGAAACTTAAAGTTTCCAATCAGATCCGGTGGACCCCCTTGCCAAACCCCAGCAGAGAGGGATGCCCACACTCCCACCTGAGTTCAGTAATCGGCTTCCCACCAAAGACCGATAAAGAATTTTCCGGAGAACGGGAAAAAAATGGAGCTGACTAAAAGTAAGCCGATGATCAGGTGCCCCTCCTGTAGAGTGCCCTGCAGGCAAAATTGATGAGGACAAGCGTCCCAGAGAGAACGGTGAAAATTTGTCACTGATACTCAGGCGAGAGAGAGACGTCCATACCCAACGAAGGCTGGCGCAGAAGTCTCGTATACAGTGTCGTGAATGACTCCTTATATGTCAAAACACTATTCTTAGATTTGCCAAACACCCATATACTGCAGCAGTTATTTGATGTTCGATATGATGCTCATCCCAGGATACTTTTCCTTGAGTGAGGTTCGCAGTCTTTGACCCCCTAGCATAGTCTTCATTGTCATTCCCTAAGCTTCATGACTTTGCACTTAGTAGGGTTAAACTCCAGGAGCCATTTGTCGGACCAGGTTTGCAGCCTGTCCGGATCCCTTTCTAGTCTTACCTGATCCTCGTCCGCTTGTATTCTCCACATTAGCTTCACATCATCTGCCTGTGAAGAGGGACACCTGAATCTATACCTTCCGCCATGTCGTGTCATTCATACCAGAAACAGCACCGGACCTAGGACTGACCCTTGTGGAACCCCACTAAACACAAACCAACAGATACAGATACTAATGCCGGAAAAAAAAATCCCCCCCCCAGTACCAACAATACCACCAGTCCGATGACATTCTTCTTTGCAAATATGCAGGGTCTAAAGCCAGCAACAAACAACAAAATATTTTTCATCCGTGGACTGCTTGCAGAGGCAAAGGCAATGTTCGCGGCTTTCACTGAGACCCACATAAAGAATCACTTGGACAACGAAATATGGATCCCAGGTTACAACCTATACAGATGTGACAGAGTGAACAGGCAAAAAGGGGGGGTGGCTTGGCCTGTACATTGCAGAGTCACTTGTTTGCACAGAACTGCTTAATGCCTCAAATGATGTAGTGGAAGTTTTAGCAGTAAAGGTCGAGAACCAAAACCTAGTCATTGTGGTAGTCTACAAGCCTCCGGATGCAACATCCCAGCAATTCCAGGAACAGCTGTTAAAAATTGACCACTGTCTGGAAAATCTTCCAGCTCCTGCACCCAACATCTTGCTCCTGGGGGATTTCAACTTAAGGCACCTAAAATGGAGGAAAATAGCTTTTAAATCTCTGCACAAAATTCAATTTAAACCAGCAAATAATAGAGCCTACTAGACTGGAGAATACACTAGACCTCATCTTCACTAACAATGATGATCTGATAAGAAATGTCACCATATCAAAAACAATATACTCAGATCACAACATAACTGAGATTCAGACATGTATGCGTGGAGCCCCAGACCGACATAATGAGACTAGTCACGATGGAGCATTCACCAAATTCAACTTCAATAACAAAAACATAAAGTGGGACCAAGTAAACCAAGTCCTAACCGATATAAGCTGGGAAGATATACTAAGCAACACAGACCCCAACTTATGCCTAGAACAGATTAACTTGGTGGCACTCGATGTATGCACAAGGCTTATTCCTCTAAGAAAAAGGAGGAGATGTAAAATAGAAAGAGACAGGCGCTCCCTTTACAGGCGACGGAAAAGAATAACAGAGCGGCTAAAAGAGGTCAATATATCTGAAATGCGTAGGGAGACACTGGTCAGAGAAATAACAAGCATCGAACTTAAGCTAAAGGAATCTTATAGTAGTCAGGAATCGCGGGAAGAACTAAAAGCCATAAATGAAATAGAAAGAAACCCAAAGTATTTCTTCTCCTATGCCAAATCAAAGTCGAGAACAACGTCCAGTATTGGGCCCCTACTTAAACAAGATGGGTCCTACACAGATGACAGCAAGGAAATGAGTGAGCTACTCAAGTCCCAATATGACTCAGTTTTTAGCAAGCCGCTAACCAGACTGAGAGTCAAAGATCAAAATGATTTTTTTATGAGAGAGCCACAAAATTTGGTTAACACAAGCCTATCCGATGTTATCCTGACGCCAAATGACTTCGAACATGGCGTAATAGCGCACAAAATGCGCGCTAAAGGAATAACAGGAAAAGTCGGTCGATGGATCTATAATTTCCTCACTAACAGAACACAGAGAGTAGTCGTCAACAGAGTAAAGTCCGAGGCAGCTACGGTGAAAAGCTCTGTTCCACAAGGCACAGTACTAGCTCCCATCTTGTTCCTCATCCTCATATCCGACATAGACAAGGATGTCAGCCACAGCACCGTGTCTTCCTTTGCAGATGACACCCGAATCTGCATGACAGTGTCTTTCATTGCAGACACTGCAAGGCTCCAGGCGGACATCAACCAAATCTTTCAGTGGGCTGCAGAAAACAATATGAAGTTCAACGATGAGAAATTTCAATTACTCAGATATGGTAAACATGAGGAAATTAAATCTTCATCAGAGTACAAAACAAATTCTGGCCACAAAATAGAGCGAAACACCAACGTCAAAGACCTGGGAGTGATTATGTCGGAGGATCTCACCTTCAAGGACCATAACATTGTATCAATCGCATCTGCTAGAAAAATGACAGGATGGATAATGAGAACCTTCAAAACTAGGGAGGCCAAGCCCATGATGACACTCTTCAGGTCACTTGTTCTATCTAGGCTGGAATATTGCTGCACTCTAACAGCACCTTTCAAGGCAGGTGAAATTGCCGACCTAGAAAATGTACAGAGAACTTTCACGGCGCGCATAACGGAGATAAAACACCTCAATTACTGGGAGCGCTTGAGGTTTCTAAACCTGTATTCCCTGGAACGCAGGAGGGAGAGATACATGATTATATACACCTGGAAAATCCTAGAGGGACTAGTACCGAACTTGCACACGAAAATCACTCACTACGAAAGCAAAAGACTTGGCAGACGATGCACCATCCCCCCAATGAAAAGCAGGGGTGTCACTAGCACGTTAAGAGACCATACAATAAGTGTCAGGGGCCCGAGACTGTTCAACTGCCTCCCAGCACACATAAGGGGGATTACCAACAGACCCCTGGCAGTCTTCAATCTGGCACTGGACAAGCACCTAAAGTCAGTTCCTGATCAGCCGGGCTGTGGCTCGTACGTTGGTTTGCGTGCAGCCAGCAGCAACAGCCTGGTTGATCAGGCGCTGATCCACCAGGAGGCCTGGTCACAGACCGGGCCGCGGTGGCGTTGACCCCCTGAACTCTCTCCAGGTAAACTCCAGGTAAACAAGCTCCCACGCTGACACCTCGTCACGTACGTGATTGTGTGAGTAACCCTCACGACCCACAAATCGAAAATAAATTATCAGACGATGTTTGGACTATTAAATGTGAATAAGCAGGGTACATTAAAAGTATTATTGGTATGGTGATGCAAGTCAAGGCATGATGAAGACAATAACTGTTAATTAAAGTGATAAAGTAAATAAAGAAGAGAGTTGTCATGCCCAAGGTAAGCTAACTGTGCAGATATCATTATACGTCAGTTGACGCCCTCACTCTCAAGAAAATATACACCGTAACACATTTTTGTATTGTACATCCTTGGCAACTGATTAATATACAGTTTTCTATTTCGGCTAGTTCTCTTTCATACTTTACCTGGAGTTTACCTGGAGAGAGTTCCGGGGGTCAACGCCCCCGCGGCCCGGTCTGTGACCAGGCCTCCTGGTGGATCAGAGCCTGATCAACCAGGCTGTTGCTGCTGGCTGCACGCAAACTAACGTACGAGCCACAACCCGGCTGATCAGGAACTGACTTTAGGTGCTTGTCCAGTGCCAGCTTGAAGACTGCCAGGGGTCTGTTGGTAATCCCCCTTATGTGTGCTGGGAGGCAGTTGAACAGTCTTGGGCCCCTGACACTTATTGTATGGTCTCTTAACGTGCTAGTGACACCCCTGCTTTTCATTGGGGGGATGGTGCATCGTCTGCCAAGTCTTTTGCTTTCGTAATGAGTGATTTTCGTGTGCAAGTTCGGTACTAGTCCCTCTAGGATTTTCCAGGTGTATATAATCATGTATCTCTCCCTCCTGCGTTGCAGGGAATACAGGTTTAGGAACCTCAAGCGCTCCCAGTAATTGAGGTGTTTTATCTCCGTTATGCGCGCCGTGAAAGTTCTCTGTACATTTTCTAGGTCGGCAATTTCACCTGCCTTGAAAGGTGCTGTTAGTGTGCAGCAATATTCCAGCCTAGATAGAACAAGTGACCTGAAGAGTGTCATCATGGGCTTGGCCTCCCTAGTTTTGAATGTTCTCATTATCCATCCTGTCATTTTTCTAGCAGATGCGATTGATACAATGTTATGGTCCTTGAAGGTGAGATCCTCCGACATGATCACTCCCAGGTCTTTGACGCTGGTGTTTCGCTCTATTTTGTGGCCAGAATTTGTTTTGTACTCTGATGAAGATTTAATTTCCTTATGTTTACCATATCTGAGTAATTGAAATTTCTCATCGTTGAACTTCATATTGTTTTCTGCAGCCCACTGAAAGATTTGGTTGATGTCTGCCTGGAGCTTTGCAGTGTCTGCAATGGAAGACACTGTCATGCAGATTCGGGTGTCATCTGCAAAGGAAGACACGGTGCTGTGGCTGACATCCTTGTCTATGTCGGATATGAGGATGAGGAACAAGATGGGAGCGAGTACTGTGCCTTGTGGAACAGAGCTTTTCACCGTAGCTGCCTCGGACTTTACTCTGTTGACGACTACTCTGTGTTCTGTTAGTGAGGAAATTGTAGATCCATCGACCGACTTTTCCTGTTATTCCTTTAGCACGCATTTTATGCGCTATTACGCCATGGTCACACTTGTTGAAGGCTTTTGCAAAGTCTGTATATATTACATCTGCATTCTTTTTGTCTTCTAGTGCATTTAGGACCTTGTCGTAGTGATCCAATAGTTGAGACAGACAGGAGCGACCTATTCTAAACCCATGTTGCCCTGGGTTGTGTAACTGATGGGTTTCTAGATGGGTGGTGATCTTGCTTCTTAGGACCCTTTCAAAGATTTTTATGATATGGGATGTTAGTGCTATTGGTCTGTAGTTCTTTGCTGTTGCTTTACTGCCCCCTTTGTGGAGTGGGGCTATGTCTGTTGTTTTTAGTAACTGTGGGACGACCCCCGTGTCCATGCTCCCTCTCCATAGGATGGAAAAGGCTCGTGCAGTTCTTGATGAACACAGAGTTCCATGAGTCTGGCCCTGGGGCAGAGTGCATGGGCATGTCATTTATCGCCTGTTCGAAGTCATTTGGCGTCAGGATAACATCGGATAGGCTTGTGTTAATCAAATTTTGTGGCTCTCTCATAAAAAATTCATTTTGATCTTCGACTCTGTCTGGTTAGCGGCTTGCTAAAAACTGAGTCATATTGGGACTTGAGTAGCTCACTCATTTCCTTGCTGTCATCTGTGTAGGACTCATCTTGTTTAAGTAGGGGCCCAATACTGGACGTTGTTCTCGACTTTGATTTGGCATAGGAGAAGAAATACTTTGGGTTTCTTTCGATTTCATTTATGGCTTTTTGTTCTTCCCGCGATTCCTGACTCCTAAAGGGTTCTTTTAGCTTAAGTTCGATGCTTGCTATTTCTCTGACCAGTGTCTCCCTACTCATTTCAGATATATTGACCTCTTTTAGCCGCTCTGTTATTCTTTTCCGTCGCCTGTAAAGGGAGCGCCTGTCTCTTTCTATTTTACATCTACTCCTCCTTTTTCTTAGAGGAATAAGCCTTGTGCATACATCGAGTGCCACCGAGTTAATCTGTTCTAGGCATAAGTTGGGGTCTGTGTTGCTTAGTATATCTTCCCAGCTTATATCGGTTAGGACTTGGTTTACTTGGTCCCACTTTATGTTTTTGTTATTGAAGTTGAATTTGGTGAATGCTCCCTCGTGACTAATCTCATTTTGTCGGTCTGGGGCTCCACGCATACATGACTGAACCTCAATTATGTTGTGATCTGAGTATATTGTTTTTGATATGGTGACATTTCTTATCAGATCATCATTGTTAGTGAAGATGAGGTCTAGTGTATTCTCCAGTCTAGTAGGCTCTATTATTTGCTGGTTTAAATTGAATTTTGTGCAGAGATTTAAAAGCTCGCGTGAGTGTGAATTTTCATCAGAGCTGCCTCCTGGTGTTATTACTGCAACAATATTATTTGCTATATTCCTCCATTTTAGTGTTGCTGTTGCTGCTGGAAATCGAGTCCAGGTCCCTGAGGGTGTGAGATACAAATAAAGTGCTGAAAATATCGAAGACGAACTTATAATAATGGATTCAAATTAACAGCGAGTACAGTAAATCACTGACTTCACAGTAATTGTAAACGAGACGAACGACCTGGTAAGTAGCGTCACTGAAGGAGATACATCACATAGCTTAAAAATTTGGTTGTATTGACACAGGAGTGGGAAATGGAAGTGGTTGTTTAAGAAGTGGAGCAGCCTAACATATATGTGAAGGTCGTTACTACCCAGACTGGTGTTACTGTACTTGTGTGAGACCCTCAACACAATAATACCAGAGGAGCTTTTCTCTGTTATTGTCTTATTGCTTCTTGTCTGTCACATCTCAAATTGTTACCTTGAGGGCATAAGCTACACTAAAGTAAAGACTACTAATAAGATTCTGAGAATGTAGTCAGTCGTTTTAGTAATCAGATTTCTTGTTGAGTTTGTTATAGAAAATAGGTATAGATTGTCATAAAACACAAATAAGCATCGGCGACTGTTATATATATATATATATATATATATATATATATATATATATATATATATATATATATATTATTATTATTATTATTAACACACCGGCCGACTCCCACCAAGGCAGGGTGGCCCGAAAAAGAAAAACTTTCATCACTCACTCCATCACTGTCTTGCCAGCGGGGTGCTTTACACTACAGTTATAAAACTGCAACATTAACACCCGTCCTTCAGAGTGTAGACACTGTACTTCCCATCTCCAGGACTCATGTCCGGCCTGCAGGTTTTCCTGAAACCCTTCATGTTACTTTGCTCACACTCCAACAGCATGTCAAGTATTAAGAACCATTTGTCTCCATTCACTCATATCAAATACGCCCATGCACGCTTGCTGGAAGATTATATATATATATATATATAGGTAGTAGGTTGGTAGACAGCAACCACCCAAGGAGGTACTACCGTCCTGCCAAGTGAGTGTAAAACGAAAGTCTGTAATTGTTGTACATGATGGTAGGATTGCTGGTGTCATTTTTTCTGTCTCATAAACAACAAGATTTCAGGTACGTCTTGCTACTTCTACTTACACTTAGGTCACACTGGACAAGTACCTAAAGTCAGTTCCTGATCAGCCGGGCTGTGGCTCGTACGTTGGTTTGCGTGCAGCCAGCAGCAACAGCCTGGTTGATCAGGGGCTGATCCACCAGGAGGCCTGGTCACAGACCGGGCCGCGGGGGCGTTGACCCCCGAAACTCTCTCCAGGTAAACTCCAGGTCCAGGTAAACACTACACATACATGTACAAGCGTATATATACACACCCCTCTGGGTTTTCTTCTATTTTCTTTCTAGTTCTTGTTCTTGTTTTGTTTATTTCCTCGTATCTCCATGGGGAAGTGGAACAGAATTCTTCCTCTGTAAGCCATGCGTGTTGTAAGAGGCAACTAAAATGCCGGGAGCAAGGGGCTAGTAACCCCTTCTCCTGTATATAATACTAAATGTAAAAGGAGAAACTTTCGTTTTTCCTTTTGGGCCACCCCGCCTCGGTGGGATACGGCCGGTGTGTTGAAAGAAAGAATATATATATATATATATATATATATATATATATATATATATATATATATATATATATATATATATATATATATGTGTGTGTGTGTGTGTGTGTGTGTGTGTGTGTGTGTGTGTATGTCGTGCCGAATAGGTAAATTTGTTCAATTAGCAAGAACTCATTTAAAATTAAGTTTCTTCTAAAATTTTCTCTTATACGTTTCAAGATATATTTTTTTTCATTTGTGTTATGTAAAAATTTATAATTTTGTACCAAAAGAACCTTAGAAAACTCAACTAACTTTATTATAACAAGCGCAATTTAATTTAGCCTAATACAGCTAAATATATTTTAGATAAGTTTACAATAATTTAATAATAAACAAACACAATGAAATATATTTTTTCGTTAGGTTCAAAATGATTACTGTGAAATTATTTCATACACAAATTTTCGCTTGCCTTATTCGGCAAGAAGAGCGTTGCTATATAAGCCAAAATCGCAAGTTTTCCCTATTCGGCGCGACATATACATTGCGTGAGTGTGAGTGTACTCACCTATATGTGGTTGCAGGGGTCGAGTCATAGCTCCTGGCCCCGCTTCACTGGTCGATACTAATTCACTCTCTCTCCCTGCTCCATGATCTTTGTCATACGTCTTCTTAAAGCTATTTATGGAACTTGCTTCCACTACTTCACTCTCCAGATTATTCCAATTCCTGACAACTCTAAGACTAAAGAAATACTTCCTGGCATCCCTATGACTCATCTGGGTTTTCAGCTTCCAATTGTGTCCCCTTGTTTCTGTATCCCATCTCTGAAACATTCGATCCCTGTCCACCTTGTCAATGCCTCTCAGTATTTTATACGTTACCATGTCCCCTCTATTCCTCCTATCCTCTAGTGTCATCAAGTTGAGTTCCCTTAACATCTCCTCATAAGACATACCCATCAGTTCCGGGACTAATCGTGTTGCAAATTTTTGCACTTTCTCCAATTTCGTGACGTGTTTGATTAAGTGAGGGTTCCATACTGGCGCTGCATATTCCAGTATAGGCCTTACGTACACGGTGTACAATGTCGTGAATGACTCCTTACTCAGATGTCTAAACGCCAATTTCAGGTTTGCCAATCTCCCATATGCTGCAGCAGTTATCTGATTGATGTGTGCCTCGGGGGACATGTTCGTTATAATGTTTACCCCAAGATCCTTTTCTTTAATTGACGTTGGCAGCTGTTGGTTTCCTAACCTGTACTCTGCGGTCTTCTGTGTCCTTCCCCAATCTTCATGACCTTACACTTACTGGGGTTAAACTCCAGGAGCCATTTGTCGGACCATACTTGTAGCCTGTCCAGATCCCTTTGTAATCTTAACTGATCCTCGCCCACTTGTATTCTCCTCATCAGTTTCACATCATCAGCGAACAGTGACACTTCCGAATCTATTCCTTCCGCCATGTCCTTCACGTATACAAGAAATAGCACCGGGCCTAGGACTGAACCTTGTGGAACCCCACTCGACACATGCGCCCACTCCAACACTTCAGCACGTACCAACACTCGTTGTTTCCTTCCTGTCAGGTATTCCCTGATCCATTGCAGTACTTTCCCCGTTATTCCTGCCTGCTCCTCTAATTTTTGTGTGGTACTGTGTCAAAAGCCTTCTTGCAGTCTAAAAAGATGCAATCTACCCATCCCTTTCCCTCCTGTCTTACTTCTGTTACCTTATCGTAGAACTCAAGTAGATTTGTGACACAGGATTTCCCATCTTTGAAGCTGTGCTGACTCTCATGTATGAGCCCAATCTTTTCAATGTGTTCCACCACTCTTCTGATAATCTTTTCCTTGACTTTACATACTATACAAGTCAGTGACACTGGTCTGTAGTTTAACCCTGCCTGTCTGTCCCCTTTCTTAAAAATTGGAACTACATGTGCTGTCTTCCACGCCTCAGGCAACTCCCCAGTTTCGATAGATATACTGAAGATTGCCGCCAGCCGCACACACAGTTCCTCTGCTCCCTCTCTCAGTATCCATGGAGACATGTTATCTGGGCCCACCGCCTTTGAGGTATCGAGTTCGTCTAGCAGTTTCTTCACCTCTACCTTGGTTATGTGTATTGTGTCCAGCACCTGCTGGTGCACCCTACCTTCACAGTTTGCTGGAAGCATTCCTGACTCTATTGTAAATACTTCTCTAAATCTTTTGTTTAGTTCATCACATACTTCTTGGTCACTCTTTGTGAGCTCCCCTCCTTCTTTCCTCAGCCTGATTACCTGGTCCTTGAATGTTGTTTTTCTCCTAATGTGATTGTATAACAACTTTGGTTCAAATTTGGCTTTTGATGCTATGTTCTCATATTGCCTCTGGGCCTCTCTCCTTAACCCTGCATATTCGTTTCTGGTTCTTCTGCTCAACTCCTTGTTTTCTTGAGTTCTTTGTTTTCTATACCTTTTCCATGCTCTAGCACATTTGGCTTTGGCCTCTTTATACCACCAGTTAAACAATGGGCTCACTCTGGTCTTACCGTTTTTTCTGTTGCCCTTTGGTATGAACCTTTCCTCTGCCTCCCTGCAATTAGTGGTCACTATTTGCATCATTTCATTTACTGTCTTTCCAACTAGTTCTCTTTCCCACTGCACTTCATGCAGGAAACCTCTCATTCCTATGTAATCCCCTTTTTTGAAGTTCAGTTTTTCCCTTTGTTCACGTGCTGCTGCGTTCTCCACTGTTAACTTTACAAGATATTCAAAACTCAGTACATCATGATCACTAGCGCCAAGGGGTCTTTCGTGGGTGATATCCCCTTTGTCTGACTTATTCAAGGTGAATATGAGATCCAGCCTTGCTGCAACATCCTCTACTCTCTCTCTGGTTGTATCTCTAACATGTTGGTGCATGAAGTTCTCCAATACAGTCTCCAACATTTTAGCCCTCCATGTTTCTGGTCCTCCATGTGGCTCTAGGTTTTCCCAGTCAATCTCTTCATGATTGAAATCCTCCATTATAAGCAATTTTGTCCTACCCATATGAACCCTCCTGGCCACTTCAGCTAGTGTATCCACCATTGCCCTATTGCACACATCATACTCTTCTCTTGTCCTCCTGCTGTTAAGCGGTGGGTTATACATCACTGCTATCATCACCATTGGACCTCCAGTCCGAAGTGTTCCTACAATGAAGTCGTCTGTTTTCCTTCTTTCCGTTGCTCCCATCTCCTCAAAACTCCACTGGTTTTTTTATGAACAATGCTACTCCTCCTTCTACTCTGTTCTCGCTGTCTTTCCTCATAATCTGATATCCAGGTGGAAAAATTGCATCTGTTATCTCTAAGTTTTGTCTCTGTTAGTGCTATGGTGTCAGGTGATGCATCAATGATGCATTCTTGCCACTCTTCACTCTTATTTGTTATTCCATCTGCATTGGTGTACCATATCTTTAGCTTCCTTTCCATTACTGTATTTTGGGAGATGGAAGAGGAAGGAGTCGGCTGGGAGGGTGGGAGGCAGGGCAGAATATTATAGGAGGCTGCTTTGATTGTGGAATTAGTGCTTAGGGGGGTCGTGGCTATGGAGTGAGGTTCATTTCTGTTTACTGTGTTTGGTTGATATGTGGTGACAGGGGTTGAGAGGTTTCTGTAAGCATTTGTGTTTGATGTTCCCCCAAAGGCTGAGTTTTCCTGTCATTGCCTGTCCTGTCTCTCTTTCCTTCCACTGGTTTTGTCTTGCTCTCACTTTCAGTTGTTCCCTTTCCTTTTGTGTTC